>NC_083607.1:12714558-13016176 GCF_029168945.1 Cannabis sativa
AATTGGACCTAAATAAATTTCCTTATGTCAAAATTTATTTTAGCAACCTAGGCCATTTACTTAGTAAAAAATTAAATAGGCTTCTTATATGCATCTAAGCCCAATAGCAAACATATAGGCTCACACAGGTCAAATGATTTGGATGGGCCCTATCATGTTACTAGGTTTACACAGATGAACGAAGTACAAAATTTACCTATTACAAATTATTTATAAGATCTATCGTCAATTGGACTATGATTAAAATCAGATCATTGGATCTGTCAACAAGTTAATCATAGCAATTTAGATCAGATAAATAATAGGTTTGTAAAAAAAGTTTGAATAAACAATATTAATAAACAAACATTGTCCATGTAACAGATGTGAAATAAGATATTAATATAATTAAATTATTATTCTTAAACTAACCAAATAAAGGAAACTAATTTTAAAATATCTAGGTTTATTTGAATCAAATTAAATTAAATATCTAATAAGATCAATGATTTGAAAGGAAAGAATCTTCAATATCACTTTCAGATCTTATAATTTAATAAAATAAACCAATTTTAAAATAAATTTGGTTAGATAATTATTATTTTAGGAATAAAATAATATATGAATAATAATTACCATAATTATATGTCAAAATATCTCAAATTAAGCAATATTCAAATATCTACAAAAATATCAATGTTATTTAAATATTTAAGATATGATTTATAAATTTCTAATAAGGAAAAAAATGATATATATATATATATATAGAAAAAATATCATTTTTAAACTTATAATTTATAAATATTAAATATTTAACAAAATAACAAATTTTGCATTTGAAAAACATTATGGTAAGTATATCTATAAAAATATCTATGTTAATTTCAAATTTATTAATTATTTAATTTGTCATAAGATAATTTTAATATAATATTTTAAATAAAAAGACAAAGTTATCTTTAAATTTAAAATATATTAAATATCAAAATATATAATCTTATAATTAAATAATAAATAAATATTAAAGAAGTTAATAAAATTTTAAATCTGACCATAATAGAAAATATTTAAAATTAGAAACATTCCAAAATATAAATATTTAAAATTAGAAAAATTCTAAATTGAAAATATTTCAAATTGGAAACATTTCAATTTAGAAATATTTAAAAATGGAAAAATGAATTTTGGGAAACAATCCCATGAAAAAATTGGATTTTTGGGGAAAACCCATAAAAATTCGCAATTTGTAGGCGCTGTGAGGAAAGGCTGTATGCAGCAGCCATGATTTCCAATCTTCCAAAATTCATATCTTTCTCATTTTTTATCGGAATTGAGTTCCGTAAAAAACAAAATTGCTTAAATTTTTATAAGGAATCCAAATAAAATATTTTCAAAAATCGAAAAAATAATTTTCTTTGAAAAAGGTACTGTACAACATATACATTCATCAACCAACACATAAACAACCATGAAACCATCCAAATCAATACAGAAACATTTAAAAAATTGTTTTAATTCATATTTCATGAAAGTAAATCATTACCATGGCTCTGGTGCCAGTTGGTGGAAATTATTTTACCAGGATCTAGATTTACTAACAAGTATGTTTATTAACAACCTAATATGAATTCTAATACAATGAAAATAAACACATATAAAGTTAAGAAAACCTTACAGTGGGTGCAGCGGAATAATATGACTCCTTCCATTTAGATCTCTAGCCCTTTATTCCTTTCTGTAGCAGAGCATAATCAAGATCTGAATTTGGATCTTCTTTTCTCCTTCTTTGATGCAGAATATTCCATCGTCTTACATACTATGATTGAGATACCACTTGATGTGTGTGGGCACTACTCATCACTCAAGGATTTTCGAAATTTAGAGAAGAAAAGAGAGAGGAAAGTGGTGGCTCAGGAATTCACTCTGAAAAGAATGAGATACAATTGTGTGTTGTTTCCTGAAGCCATTACTTTCTATTTAGGTTTAGGTTAGAATTGTGTGGCATTAAAATAATGGAAAAATAAAATGGTAAAAGCCTATGCATAGTGGGCGGCCCATATAAGGAAATTGAGTCTCACTTTGCAACTTTCCCATTTTGTTATTTCTCATTCCCATTTTCTCAAAAATGCAAATTTTCCAATTTAACCATTCAACTCCCAATTCTAATTATTTAATAACTTAAGAATAATTATTAAATAATATTTTCATTTAATATATTTATTAATTTAGACATATAAAGTCTCTTAATCAATAAATAAACCTAAAATCTCTTTTCTTTACAATTTCACCCTTGCTTAGTGAAAATTCATAAAGTAGACATAGTCTAACTTTTAGAATTTTAATTGATTAATTAAAATCAATTAACTGAGTCTTACAAGCAGTATGGTCTCAACTAGTATGGGGACCATAGGTCTATATAACCGAGCTTCCAATAAGTCGAATCGAATTTACCAAGTAAATTCCCTAACTTATTAATTCCTCATTGAATCCACACTTAGAACTTGGAATTGCACTCTCAGTCATATAGAACATTCTATATGTTCCATGATATAGACACGTCATTAGTTATCCATTGTTATAACCCTAATGTGATCAATGATCCTCTATATAGATGATTTACACTGTAAAGGGATTAAATTACCGTAACACCCTAAAATGTATTTTATCCTTAAAACACTTAATCCTGTATAAATGATATTTCAACTAAGTGAAATGAGATCTCCACCATTTATTTTCGTTTGGTTAAGCTCGAAGGAAATCATCCTTTACTTTCTATTTGCCAAATAGAAGCTATAGATTCCATATTTATGTTAGCGCTCCCACTCAATTGCATTACCGTGTTCCCAAAATGTACGTATCACCCTGACCCAAAAGTAGGCTTAACTAACAAATCAAAGAACACGGATAACACTCTTGAGATTGAACCTAACCATATCAGGATTAAGATGATTTGATCTAGGATCAACAGGTGATGTTGAATTGAATAGATATTACGGTAAGTTTTAATATATCTAATCATAGTTCAATATCGGTCCCTTCCGATGTATACTCCATACATCCGATAATGGTAAACTTTGCCAATGTCCTGGAAAGGACATAACACTTTTCCAAGGTGTAAGAATACATATCGCTGATTATACAATGTCAGTCTAAATCCAGTGTTCTGACAAATCAGGGAATAAACTTTTGAACATATAATTAAGATTATATTCCACTGTGCTGACAACACTATAATCTTTAACCAACTCATATGTTCTGGACTTAAAAAGAATTCATACATTATATACATATAATCATGAAATAAATCATGTGAACCATGCAACATAAAATGTTATTTCTGATCTTTATTAATAAGTAAATCTGATTATATGAAATGAGTTTTATTTAGGGCATAAAACCCAACAAGCTACATTTACTGTAAGGCAACTGAGGAAGAAGCGTACAATGTGAAGGAGTTGTTGCATACTTACGAGGTGGCTTCGGGGCAAAGAATCAATTTCTCTAAGTCTTCTGTGTTTTTTAGCAATAATACGGGAATTGAGGTGTGGGATTCCATTTGTGCTATGTTGGAAATTTATGAGGAAGATGAGAATGGCTATTACCTGGGTCTACCGTGTTCGATTGGGAGAAATAAGAATGCTATCCTTGGTTTTCTTAAGGATAAGCTTCAGAAGAGAATTCAAGGGTGGGAATGGCGTATCTTATCTCGTGCGGGAAAGGAGGTATTGTTAAAGTCTATTGCTCAAGTTTTGCCAAGTTATGCTATGAATGTTTTCCTTTTGCCGTCAGACACTTGTAAGGAGCTTGAGCGACTTATGGCCAAGTTCTGGTGGCGCTCAGATTCAAGTAGCGGTAAGGGCATTAATTGGATGAGCTGGGAGCGGTTGTGTCGCCATAAACATGCAGGGGGATTGAGATTTTGAAGTTTGAGAGATTTTAATTTGGCGCTTTTGGGGAAGCAGTATTGGCATTTGTTGGTTAATGCTGATTCTCTGGTTAGTAGGCTTTATAAGGCTAAATATTATGCTACTGGTAACCTGTATTCTGCTGTATTGGGAGACAATCCTAGTTTCATTTGGCGCAGTATTCTTGAAGCAAAAGATCTTATCCACGCCTGTGCTCAAAGAACAATTGCTACTAGGGAAAATGTATCCATTCTTAATGATCAATGGCTTCCACATAATTTGAACAACTATGTTGTCTCATGGCACCCTGCTCTTGTGAATAAGTCGGTCAGCTGCCTCTTCAAAGTTGGTACTCGCGCGTGGGATGAGGATGTTGTGAGGGACCTGTTTGTTGCATGTTATCAGGACCTTATTTTATCTATTCAGCTTAGTGATTCGGCCGCTACTGATGGTTGGAGTTGGCGACTTGAGACTTGTGGGAATTATTCGGTTAGAAGTGCATATAAATTCTTGCAAGAATCTAAGGGTGTTTGGGGTCCTGATGCTAATACTGATTTTTGGAAGCGGATTTGGTCATTAAAAATTCCTCCTAAGATCAGTAATTTCTTATGGCGAGCTGCTTCGGGTGTCCTTCCAACTTGTTTTCAACTCCAAAAGCGTCATGTTCTTGTCAATCCCGACTGCCCTTTGTGCAACTCTAGTACTGAAACTATTCAACATGCGTTGGTGGACTGCTCGTTTGTAAAGGCTGCTTGGCATCGCAGCATAGTGGACGTCGGGGCTGGGGCTGCAACGTTCAGTAGCTGGTTGTTCGGGCTTTTCACCAGGGGACACAAAGGTGAAATGGTGGAAGCGGCGATGGTGAGTTGGGCAATTTGGCGTGCGCAGAATGACTTTGTTTGGCAAAAGAAGAGTTGGCTTGCTTCAAATATTGTTACATCAGCTAGAAACATGCTTAATCAATACAAAATTGCTCAGGAAAGGAAGGACCTTTCGTCGTCTCCCTTGAATGATGGGGGGGGGGGCGGAACTGTGAGCGTTGGATTGCACCTGTGTTAAACAAGATTAAAGTTAATGTTGATGGGACTTTATTTGAACAAGAGGGCCGGTTTGGAGTGGGCTGTGTAGCTCGGGATCATCATGGAACTTTGGTAGAAGCTTTCAAGAAGGGTAAGGTTGGGTATGTCCAACCTGAAATTGCTGAGATCATAGGCATCAAAGAAGCTTTGAGTTGGATTGCGACTCATCCTTGGGACAATGTGGTGTAAGAAACGGATAGTTCGGTGTGTCTCCAAGCAGTCCAAAGTAAAGTTTTTATGGCCTCCCAGTTTGGTCTTATTGTTCAAGATGTTAGGAATTTACTTTTGGCTTTATCTTTTGTTGAGTTATGTTTTTTTAAACGATCTGGAAATAAGTTAGCTCATTGCTTGGCAAGAGACACTTGTTTCTCTACAGGTTGTGTACTTCAGTTGGAGGATTGTTCCTCTGAAGTGCATTCTATTATTTTGAGCGAGTTTTTTATTTAATAAATCTCCTGATTAATTCAAAAAATATATATATATATTTATAGCCTCCATCTTCCACACACACGTATAGAAACACCACATCAACACGAGAACATTTGGAAAACAACTATTAATTCTGGCGAGATGGAGCATGAGCAGTGAAATTGATGTCAAATAAATAAATCATGGCAAAATAGTCGTAAAACAACACTAAAATAAAAAAAAAACAAAAGAAAAAAGGACTAAAAAAACTAATTATCTTCTAAACAGCCTCAACACCAAATGCAACAACAGCTATATTTGCAAGAACAATTTCGGAAAATCAGAATCAAAAAACACACTCTTATTTTCTCCTCAAAAGCGTGACTGAAAAATAGAAAAACTAAAAAAATGAAGAAGAAGAACTGAATAAGAAATAAAATAAAAAAAAAAAAAACTTATATGTTAATGGGGAGAGAGAGAGAGAGAGAGAGAGAGAGAGAGAGAGAGAGAGAGAGAGAGAGAGAGAGAGAGAGAGAGAGAGAGAGAGAGAGAGAGAGAGAGAGAGAGAGAGAGAGAGAGAGAGAGAGAGAGAGAGAGAGATGAACTAGTGGCTGAAAATTAGGGATTTCGAATTTACCAATTTATTTTTGCCAACGCTTAAGAAAAAAAAAACTTTTACTAGTGCTGTTGGTGAAAAGCGCTGGTATAGAATAGGTTGTAAGAGGAATTTAGTAAAAAGGAAAATCAGTGCCTACACATTTTATAACTGGAAAAATATTTTGAATAATGAAAATTTATATTTTTGATAAATTTATTTTATAAATTTCTACTTAAATATATAATATTTATTTTAATAATTTTAAATAAATATACTCCAAAACTATTTTATTTTATTAATATTACATAAAAAATTAGAATATTATTTATTCCTATAATACTAATAATTATCAAAGATTACAAAATTTAAAAAATAAATTCCAAAAAAAATTAAAATTAATTATGTAAAACTATGATATTTTTACCAACGCAGTTTGTGAGATGCGATGGTAAAAGTGACTTTTACCAACACATAACACTATGATGCCGGCAAAAGTAATTTTTACCAACGCACATTTAGTGCTGGTAAAAAGTATCAAGGGGGAGGGTTTTACATGGCTTGTTATGCCAGCGCAAATATGAGTTGCGCTGGTAAAAATATATTTTGCCAGCACAAATCTGTGCTAGTGAAATTGTGAAATTTTTGCCAACGTAATTGACGAGATGCGCTGGTAAAAGTAATTTTTTTCCAGCGCATTAACAAATTGTGCGGGCAAAAGTGACATTTCTTATAGTGTGCATTTATAAATAGAGGAGTGTTAGGGAAACTCTCTTTTGCACTCTCTTTTACACTCTCTTTCTAATTGAGTCACATGTGTAACTTTCTAAAGCATGTTGAAAAATAGTTACAATTATACCCTCATTTAGTTTTTATTAATGATAATTAAAATTAGTCATCTCATTTACTTTTTTTTTTATATAAAACTAATAATTAATTAATTAATTTTTACTGATAATTAAAATGTCTGATTCTATTTACTTGTTTGTTTATTTTTCAGATAATAAAAAAAACTTAATTAAATTATATTTTTTAATTAAAATTTTGTTTTTTCAATAGATAATATGTATCACAAATTCACAATGAATCATTCTTTTAATTTCTTTTATAATAAATATTGGCTATTTACTTTATAAAAAATGGAAAAAATGTTTTTTTCATAAATTTTGCACCAATTTTTTTTTTATTATTTTTCTTTCTTTCTTTCTTTTTTTACTCCGTATCATTCTTTAAAAAAAAAATCGTATTTTTTGTTTTTTTACAATTGTTCTCAAATTTCTTTCTAATCGAATATGTTTATATATATATAGGTTAAATCAATTAATTTTCTTTTGCCCATTCATGAAAAGAATTTTTTTTACTAAAAAAAATAAAACAAAAGTAAATCGATCTAACATGTACTATTGACTAATGACTAAGCATAATTATATTAGTTTATTTTTTTTTTCTTTTATTGTTTCTTTATAAATAACAAATATGAAATAAAATAATTTAAAGAATGATACATTATGAAAAGAAAAAAAAACTGATGTAAATTTTGTTGAAAAAAAAGTTAGTGTTTTTTATTTTTAATAACATAAAATATTACATATTCATTATAAAAAAAATTAAAAGAAAGATACATAGTAGTACATATTATTTTATAAAAAAATATGAGAAATTAATAAAATATTCCAAAAAAAAAATAAACAAGTAAATAAGATAACACATTTTAATTATTAATGAAAAGTAAAAAGGGCATAATTGTAACTATTTTTCAACATACTTTACAAAGTTACACATGTCACCCAATTAGGAAAAGAGTGTATAAGAGAGTGCAAAAGAGAGTTTCCCTAGCACTCTTCATATAATATACAAAGTGTGATATGACTTATAGTTTGTTTTATTTAACAATTTTATTTGATTAATTAACTCTGAGTTATGTTTTTGATTTAAAGCTCTATTTTTACAGTAAAGTAATTCATGTTGTTTTTTATGAGAAAAAGATTTGAAGTGATAGTTGTTTTGTGGGAAAGGATCTATACCACAAGTTTTGTACTATGAAAGGTATGCTCTTACCATGGAATATATCAAAATAGGAGAAGGACGTGACTATTACTTCAACAATTATGGTATGGATTTCCTTCTTTGTATGATTATTGATTGTCTTTCCTTTTTTTTTTCTTTCTCTTGACATACCAATGTGAACTTTTTTTCTATGGTCATTGTTTTGACATTTGACTCAACATAGGTAATATTTGGTAAGTAACCATGTTTTTCAAAACTAGAGTTCAATGGCTGCTTAATTTGATTACTTGATCAACCTATTGAGCAGAATTTTGAATATCAACACAGTAACAATAACTTAAGGGAGAAAATATAATTAATATCACAAAGTAAATTGATGTGATTACTTCTTTCAAAATATATTATTATTATTATTATTATTATTATTATTATTATTATTATTATTATTATTATTAATATTTAATAACTTCTACATTTTGAATGAAAAAAATTATTCATTGAGGCAAACACAACAAGAAGAAAAATAGTGGAACTATTACAGGCATAACTTAATTTTGGGTAAATAAAGAGTCTCCATTAAGATTCTTTATATTTAATTAGCTGTCATTTCACTATAAAAAAAAATAAAGGACTTTACAAGAGAATTGAAAATAAAATCAAGGAGTTACTAAGTCTATTAGACCAGCAATAATACATGATGAGATTGAGTTTTTGGGCTTACATTATATTAACCTTATTTTTCATTGAGTTGCAATTCAATTTTATAATAAATTTATTTTATTTAATTTTAATAATTTATTAATTACATTAATAATATAAATTACGCATCCCTATCCTCTTAAAAAATAATCAATCAATGATACTTTAGTGAGTGAGTATTAAAACTCAATTAAATTACAACTAAAAATATTATTTATTAGAGATTAGTCTCTAAGAAAAAAAAAGTATACATTGGACTAATAACATTACTTTAATAAAAATTTATGGAGGAAAAATATATTTTACCGAAAAAAATATGATACTAATTAAATTTTTCTACCACTATATTATTTTATTGTCAAATAATGATTATTATATTTTTTAAAACTCTTAAATAATTACTAAATAAGTATGAAAAATTATTTTATACAGAATATCTTTTTATTTAGACAGCGGACCGTTATATTTCTTAGTATATATATAAAAGACAAGTGTGAGACGGTGACATGACATTTTAAAATCACTCCAAAATTATTTTTCTCTTCTCTCTTTAATTCTCTTAATTTTAATATTTTATTAAAGCATAAATCTACAAATTGATATTTTACTATTATTTTCATAATTTTTCTATAAAAAAAATATAAATTTACAAACTAATATTTTAATAATTTTCTAAAAAAAATATAAAGCATAAATCTACAAATTAATATTTTACTATTATTTAGTAACTTTTCTATAAAAATATAAATTTTTTAAAAAAGTTAGAAAATAAAATATAAATTCTAAAAAAAATTAAAACTTAAATCAAATATAATTAATCATAAATTTTGTTTATATACCTACATAAAATATCAATCAATAGATCTTAACGTTTTTGGTTTTTTTTTTAAAAAAATTAAGATATAATAATAATAATAATTGTTGCCCTTTATTTTGCCTAAAATAGGTGGACAAGACGACACGTGGAGCTGAGAGGCTCAACTTTTAAAGAAATCGACTAAGTCTTTGGCAACAAGAGTGTCGATGAGAAGACAACTCCCGGAGAAGATATGAGAAGGATCCCTTTACTCCCGGAGGCCAGGGCCATGCTAAGGCACCTCCGGGAGGTACTGGACTATATTTGAACAGTCACCTCGTATTTAATGCCGCATGGGAGAAAACGTATTGGAACTGCCATAAGTAATATGACTGACGGCATAACCCCTCTTTTGCAGCTATTACGCTATGATTAATAAGGCTAGTAACGACTACTTTATGAAGTATCACATCAATCAAGAAGGGATAAAAGATTATATCCATCTTACTCGTAAGATACCTACGGTATAGGTCATGTATTTCCTATTTTGTATTTGCTAGGAATATGTGCCCTTATTGAACCTGCACGGAAAGACAAGTGATTCAGTTCTAGGGATCCCCCTAGAAAAATACTATAAATATCCCCCAAACACACTCAGACAGGGGTCGAGAATTCTGGGTTCATAAGAATTAAAGAGAGCAAATAGGAGAGATATCTACCAAGAACATTCTCTGTAATAAATACTCTCATAAATAACAAAGACTCGTGGACTAAGGCTCGTTAATGCCCCAACCACGTAAAAATCCCATGCATTAAACTTTCTAAAGCTTTCTTATATATATATTATTAAATTGGTTGCCGAAAATCTCGGTCAACAACAACAACAACAACAACAACAACAACAACAACAACAACAACAACAACAACAACAACAACAACAACAACAACAACAATAATAATAATAATAATAATAATAATAAAGCTTATTTTTATGCCTGCTTAAAGAAGAGAAAGGAAGAGAATAGAATAGCGAGCTATACGGATAGTCATGGTTCTATGATTGATGACTACCCCGATGTGGTTAAACACTATCTTAATCACTTTAAGAGCTACATGGGAGTAGAAGCTCAATTTCTAACAAGCTGGACATGGGATGTATAGAGAATGGAAAGAGGTTGGATTTAGCTCAACAATTGAAGTTGATTCAACCTTTCTCTAGTAAAGAAATCAAAGAAGAATTATTTAGTATTCCTAGCTCTAAAAGCCCGGGTCCTAATGGTTTTAATTCAGAGTTTTTCAAGGTGATGTGGAAGGAGATAGGGTCTGAGGTGAGCAATGCAGTCAAAGATTTTTTTCGGACAGGTAAAATTCCTTTTCAGTTTAATAAAACTGTTATTTCTCTTATTCCTAAAGTGGAAATTCATGTGATGGCAATTGACTATAGACCTATTGCTTGATGTTCTACTATCTACAAGTGCATCACTAAGTTGATTTGTAAGAGGCTTGCTGAGGTTCTTCCTGACTTGGTGCATCAAAACTAGGGAGCTTTTATCAAAAATAGATCCATTGCTCATAACATCTTAATGTTTCAAGATCTGTTTAAGAACTATGGTAGAAAACTAATCTCTCTAAGATGTGCTATAAAAATTGATCTTAGTAAAGCCTATGACATAGTGGATTGGGGTTTTCTGGAAGACTTGCTTGAAGCCCTAAATTTTCCCTCTAAATTTGTTATGTGGATAATGACTTGCTTGAAAGGAACTTCTTATATGCTTATGATGAATGGTAGACTCCAAGGCAATTTCAAGGGGAAGAAGGCACTTAGGCAAGGTGATCCGATGTCACCATTGTTGTTTGTTCTCATAATGGAGTATCTTACTAGAAGATTGAGGATGGAGACTACTAAGAAAACTTTTAGATTCCATCCCTTATGCAAGAATCTGAATTCGGTTAGTCATTTCTTTGCGGATGACCTTATTCTTTTTAGCAAAGATACTCTTTCAGCTATGTAACATCTAAAGGCTATCTTACTTCACTTTTCGGAGGTGACAAGGTTGTGTCCAAATGATTCTAAATCTCAGGTTTATTTTGGCAGAGTTGATCCCAATACAAAAGAAGACATTCTAATGGCTCTTCAATTTGTTAAGGGAACTTTTCCTCTTAGATATGTTGGGGTTCCCTTGAGACCTACCAATTGGAGAAGGGAGGATTGTGAAGCTATTCTTAAGAAGATCAAAATGAGGTAACTAACTTGGGCTACTAGACATTTGTCTTTTACAGGTCGTACTCAACTCATTCATTTGGTGCTCTTGGGGCTTAGCAATTATTGGATGAATATCTTTATACTTCCTCAAAGCATCATAAAGGAGATAGAAAGGCTTTGTCTGGGTTTTCTTTGGGGTGTGAAGGCTGATAGAAGTAAGATCCACTTGGCTTCTTAGGACAAAGTTTGTCTCCCAAACCTTTTGGTGGTCTCGGGTTCAAGAATGGTTCTAATTGGAATAGAGCTATCCTTAGCAAGTTTGTTTGGGCTATCATGGATAAGCATGATATCCTTTGGGTTAAATGGATAAATGAAATTTACTTAAAAGGAGCTGATTTTCAGAGTTATGACTTGAAGACAGACTCAAGTTGGTATTGGAGAAAGATTTGTCATTTGACGAAGAAATTCAGTAAGGCTAATCTAAGTGATGCGACTTGTAGAGGTAATTTTTCTGCTTCCTTATTGTATAACAGCCCTATTCAGTTGGAGACTTATAAATATTATAGAGTTTTTTGGAACAATCTTTCCCTCCCTAAGCATAGGTTTATATTGTGGCAATTAGTGCATAACCAGTTGCTCATGAGAGACAATTTTAACAAAGTTTCATATTATGCTTGATATTGACTGCTGTCCTGTGTATTGGGGTGAGAAAGAGAGCCATGAACACCTCTTTTTTGACTGTGTTTCTTCTAAGGCTGTTATTAGAGGAGTCTTTGACTGGTTTGGGTTTGAAGTTTGGCCTAAAACCTACAAGAGTTGCCTTTGTTGGCTGACTTTGAATGACTCAAGCAAGGTTAAGAATGTTGCTGCAATGTTGCTGTTGGTTTTTGCTGCTATAGTGCATTTGATTTGGAAAAATAGAAACAATTGTGTACATAAGAGTTGCTGTTTTTCTATTAATAGAATTGTAAATGACATTCAAGCTATAGTCTGTTAGAATTATTTTGCCAGGGTCTAGATTTACTAACAAGTATATTTCATTAACATCCTAATATGAATTTCTAAAACAATGAAATAAACACATAAGGGTTTAAGAAAACCTTACATTGGGTGCAGCGGAATATAATGACTCATTCTGTTCAAATCTCTAGCCCTTGATTCCTTTCTGTAGCAGAGCATTAGCAAGATCTGAGCCTGGATCTCTTTCTCTCCTTCCTTTTGGCCAATTCTCCTTCTTGTTGATTGGATTCTTCACAGTCTTCCACACTATGATTGAGATACCACTTGATGTGTGTGGGCACTCACTCTATCACTCAAGGCTGAATATAATTTGGTGAAGAAAGGCTAAGTGTTTTCGAATTGAAGAAGAAGAAGGAAGAGGTCTCATCAAAAGCTAGGTTATTAGCTTTGGAGGCATTAGTTTGGATGAAGAGACCATAGCTATCCTTTTATACTATCTTCAATAGGGTTAGGGTTGAATTATATGGATTAAAAAAAAAATAAAATATTGGGCAAAAATAACTTGTTGGTCGTACACTTCAAAGGGCCAATCTCTAGTTACAATTTTACCACTTTATTTCAAGCACTTATTCTTCTTTTCAATAATACCATATTTTCCAATTCAAACCTATAAATGCCAAAACTATTTATTTAATAATTAAAATATTTATCAAATAAAATTATTATTTATAATATTTATTGATTAGACTCCATAAAGTCTCTTAATTAACAAATAAACCCTAAAATACTATTTCTTCACAATCAAGCCATAACATAGTGAAAAAATTCATAAACTAGACATAGTCTAATTTTAGAATTATAATTGATTAATTAAAATCAATTAACTGAGTCTTACAAGTAGTTTGTCTCAACTAGTATGGGGACCATGTGTCTATATAACCGAGCTTCCAATAAGCAGATCTAGAATTTACAAAGTAAATTCACTAACTTATTAATCCCTCATTGCATCCACCATAGAACTTGGAATTGCACTCTCAGTTACATAGAACGCTCTATATGTTCCACGATATAGATACGCTATTAATTATCCATTGTTATAATCTCAATAATCAATGATCCTCTATAGATGATCTATATTGCATAGGGATAAAATTACCGTTACACCCTTTCAATGTATTTTATCCTTAAAACACTTGCCACCTATAAATGATATTTTAGTAAAATAAAATAATCACTAAAATGAGATCTCAATCATTTATCTCTATTTAGCAAGCGCGAAGGAAATCATCGTTTCACTTCTAAATACCTATAGAAGCTATAGATTCCATATCTATGTTTAGCGCTCCCACTCAATTGTACTATCGTGTTCCCAAAATGTACGTATCACCCTGACCAAAAAGTAGGCTTAACTAACAAATCAAATAACACAAATAACACTCTTGAGATCGAACCTAATCATGTCAGGATTAAGATCATTTTGTTGGGTTTTATGCCCTAAATAAAACTCTTTACAATCTGATTAGTTATCAATATAAGAAATTTGAAGTGATTGATGTTTGCATGAATTCTACATGCTAATGGTTTAAATATGTTTATTACATTTACACACAGAATCAGTTAAATCTAGATCATATGTTTATTAACAATTACAGTATTGTCAACACAGTGGAATGTGATTGTGATCATATGAATCAAAAGACTTGGTCCCTGTTTCATCAGTGTTATTGGATTTACACAAATGTGGTAATCAGCGATGATGTGTATTACACTTGGAGTAAGTGTTATGTTCTTTCCAGGACATTAGTGAAGTATACTAGTTTCGAATGTATGGAGTATACATTGGACTGGACTGATATTGCAACTAAGTTAAGATATTACAAACTTACCGTTATATATATATCTTTCCAAGTCAATTTTAGTAGTTGATCTTAAGATTAAAAGAATCTAAATCCTGATATGCTTAGGCTCAACTCAGGAGTGCTATTCATGTTCTTTGATTCATTAGTTAAGCCTACTTTTAGGCTAGGGTGATACGTATATTTTGGGAACATGATAGTATGATTGAGTGGGAGTGCTGAACATAAATATGGAATCTATATTGAGATAGCATATTGATATCGTGGAACATACAATATGCTCTATATAAGTCTGAGAGTGCAATTCTAAGTTCTAAGAGTGGATTCAACGAAGAATTAATAAGTAGGAATTTACTTGGTAAATTTGGTTCACTTATTGGAAGCTCAGCATATAGATCCATGGTCCCCATTCTAGTTGAGAACTTTCTGCTTGTGAGACTCATTAATTGATTCGTGATTAATCAATTATAAATTCTAAAGTTAGACTATGTCTAATTTTATGAATTTTCACTAAGCAGGGGTGAAATTGTAAAGAAAAGAGTTTCTAGGTTTATTTATTTATTAATGGACTTTATATGTCTAATTAATAATTAAATTAAATGACAATATTATTTAATAATCTATTTTAGTTATTAAATAATTAGTTTTGGCATTTAAAAGGTTAGAATTGGAAAATTGGCGTGTTTGAGAAAATAGAAATAAAATTTGATAAAACTGCAAAATCAAGTGGGGCCCACTACAACACCATGGCCGGCCACTTAATGAGGAGTTTCAAATTGATATTTTCATTATTTTAATGCCAAATAATTCCTAACCTAAACCTATTAGTTGCCTATAAATAGAAAGTGATGGCTCAGTCAAATCACATGCTTTTCATTAGTTTTCTGACAGAAATTTCTCTCTTCAGAAAAACTGAGCCTTCCCCACTTTCTATACCTGGCCGAAACCCTCTCTCCTCTTTTCTCCTTCATCAATTTCGAACCCTAGTAAAAGAGTAAGTGCCCACACACAGCAAGCAGTAACTCAATCATAGATTGGAAGACTATGAAGGATCAAACTTGAAGAAGAAGGACATTCGGGCTCAGATCTTGATTATACTCTGCTATAGAAAGGACACAAGAATTAGAGATCTGAGTGGAAGGAGACATTAATTCTGCTGCATCAATGTAAGGTTTTCTTAACTTTATATGTGTTTAATTTATCGTTTTAGAAAGTTCATATTTAGGGTGTTTAAACAACATACTTTTGAGTAGATCTAAGATCTTGGTAAAATAAATTTTAACAACTGGCCTCAGAGCCATGGTAATTGATTTACTTGCATGAAATTTGAACTTTAAAACGATTGTTTTTTATTTGGATGGTTTCATGTTGTATTGAGTGTTATATGATGATTGATTGATGTTTGTGAATTTTCGTGAAAAATAATTGAAATTTTTTTCTGGAATTATTTTTATTAGATAGTATGGAAAAAATTAAGCAAGGTACTTTTTTACAGAACTCAATTTCGATTTAATTTGAATTAGTTATGATTTTTTGA
Source organism: Cannabis sativa (assembly GCF_029168945.1). Classification (NCBI taxonomy): domain Eukaryota; kingdom Viridiplantae; phylum Streptophyta; class Magnoliopsida; order Rosales; family Cannabaceae; genus Cannabis; species Cannabis sativa. Next base: position 12,730,586 of record NC_083607.1, read on the forward strand.
AGATTTGAAAAAAGATAAGGGACTATGCACTCACACGAGCGCGGGGATTCAGACAAATTTCTTGTCTGAATCCTTCATCCGCGCGCAGACCTAGAGTCAGGTGCCTCCCTACGTGCGCGGACCTCGTCTGGTGCCTCCCTACGCGCGCGGACACCCTGCAACATCCCCTATTCCGCCAAGTTTTCTCGGCTGTCACTTAGGGCTACGCGCGCGGACAGTATGCTTGGCATACTGTCCGTACAGCTCCCAAATTTTTCGTTTTCTTTTTTTTTTTTTCATTTTTTCATGCTTTTTCATGGAATTAACTTCCGATTTTTTGTGTAGTTTTGTATTTATAGATTTACTATTCCTAATTCAACTCTAATTATCATAATGAATTAATTTAATATTTTTTTTTAATTTAATTCATGATATTAGTGTAATTTGAATTTGAAATTAGTAAATATCTATCTTTTTGCTTAATTATTTATCTTATTTTTAAATTTGATTATATCTTATCTTATTTTAAATTTAAGGTTAGATATTAAATTTTTTAAATTAATTTTTTTTTTAAAATATTTTGACCTTATTTAAATTTAAAATAAGATAACTATAATCATGTAATTTTAAATAGATGTAAGATATTTTTCTAACTTTTAAATTTTGTTATTTTATTTATTTAAATTAAATTTAAAATCTGAAAAAGATATTTAATTTATCTTTTCTAATTTTTATTTATAAAATAACATTTAATTTTTAAAAGTAGTTAGCAAATTTTTGAAATAATATTTAGGTTGGTTGAAACCTAATTTTTCAAAATTGTAGGTTTAATTTTAAATTTTTTTATAATTTCAAAATTTAAATAAATATTTTTTATTTTCGAAAATTAATTTTTTTTTATTTTCGAAAAATAAATTAATAATATTATTTATTTTATTTTTCAAAATAAAATATTTATTTTATTTATTTATTTAATTACTTTAATTTTCAAAATTTATTTATTTAAAATTAAATAAATCCTACTTCCAACTATCCAGCTAACCTTATTGCAGGAGTATGTGGTTTTAGCTTGTGTGTAAGTTTTCAAAACCTATTATTACTTGATTGCAAATAGCCATGGTTACCTTTTGCCAGATCTAATGATCTGATGGCTCCCTTGGTCAAGTTAATAATTTGTAACAGGTAAATTTTACAATCTTCTTTCATCTGTGTATGACCTAGCAACATGATAGGATCCATCCAAAGTGTGCCTGTGTGAGCCTATATGTTTATTTTGTTTTAATATAGATGCATATAGGTTGTTGCTAAATAAAATGTCACAACATGATAGATTTTATTTAGTTCCATTTAGTTATTGGACCTATTCAATTAATAACAGTTATTCATTTTAAGGTTAAATTCCTCTCTTTTGGGCCTTGTGTGAGAGTTGGGAGCCATAGAAGTGGGTACGACATACTGAACCCAACACCCCCTCAAATGAACTACCCCAATTGTGAAGGCCCATTTGCCTGATTTGAATAACTGTACTAAGTTAATTATATTAGTTTGACTTAATAAAATTGAATTAGCAACATAATTAACTTTTAAAATATATGAAAATTTATTTTCATTTTAATATTTTAAAGTTAATTTTAAGAAAAACACTTTTAGTTTTAGATATTGTTTCTAGACAAACTATTTGTATTTTTCTTATATTTAATTAAATATAGAATTTTAACTAACTAGATTCTTTCTGGAACTTATTTAATTTAATATTCCTATTTAAGTTATAAATTAGTTGTATCAACTGATTTTTCTTATCTAACTTATATTTGAATATTTGATTTAAATTTTAAATCAAGTTGAGGAATCCTAGGCATTAGTTATTAAAGATTCTTAAGATATTTTTTTTTTTTTGAGTTAATATCTTTTCGAATATTAACTTAAAATGGAATATTTTAGATTTTTTTTTAGGTTAATATCTTTTCGAATATTAACTTAAAAAGATATCTTCAAATTAAGTGGTTACAACTTAATTTTTGATATTTAATTAAATCTAAATTTGAAATTATTTAAGTTTTAGATTTTTTCTATATAACTTAAATTAAATATTTTTCAAATTTTTGAAAAGATACTTAGTCAAATAAGATATTTTCTAGATAGAAATTTCTAGACTACTTATTATTTCTAATATTTAAAATAGGAAAATATTATACTTTGTGAAATTAATTATTTAAATAATTAATTTTGGTACAATTTTATTAAGTATATTTTTCCTAGTATTAAATAGAAATTAATAATTAAGCCTTCTCTACACTTAATTATTTATTTCTTGAATTTAATACATTTAATTAACTTGAAAAATTTAAATATCTAATGTGATTTTCATCATGATACTTAATATTTATTTATTTTTCTTGACACTGAATTAAATAGAAAATTATTTTAGGTTGAAATTTAATTTTTCAACTTAAATTTAAATAATTTTCAATATATATATTTTTCCTTTATTTTCTTAATCAATTTCGAAAATTGCATTTTAATTTATGCAATTTTTTTTTTCGAATTTATCTTGAAAAATAGATTGAGTTGTAAATTAATTATTTATTTTATTAATTCTTGGGCCAACTTAAATCTATGCTTTTTTTCATTTAATTGATTAATTTAAAATAAATAAATTTAAAATATATATTATTAGAAATTGAATTAACTAGTCAAAAAAAAAATCTAGATAGTGATATTTTTGCTTGAAGTATTTCTTTTCTATTTTTATTATTTTTCGAAAATTGTATAGCTTTTATACTTTAAATTTTCGAACTCAATAAATATATTCTCAAGGAAATTTTTAAGTTGCTAATTAATCTAATTTAATTCAACTTAAATTAATTTCCTTAATATTTATATTTAAGATTATTACTAAGATGGAAATAATTAATTTTATTTCAATCACCATCTAAGTATAATTTTATAAATATTATATTAAATTCTTATTTTTTGAATTTTTATTCTAAATTTCGAATTTAATGAGAATTTATTTATTAGAATAATAAAGAAAATACATTTTAAAGAATGAGCTTTATTATTATTAAGATATTCTATCTCCATTGTAGGTTTTACATCGCGTTTGTTTTAGTGAGTAATCCTCCCTAATGGAGGAACGTTCATTAGTAATTTCGCACCGTTTAATCTCGAAAGATAAGTAGTTTGTAAGTGTTTTATATGGTATAGATCACCCTAATGGTGGCGACCATATTTGACTTGCAAATTGCGAAACAATGGTAGTAGCTCATAAGATAGAATAGCCTTGACTCTCGCCTAAACGGAACAACGCTGGATTCCAATCTTGATCGAATAAAAGGTTGCTAGAATGTTTAACATTTTAGATGAGCTGACAACTCTATTCAATAGATGATAGCTTTGATTCTTGCCTAAACGGGACACTGATATCAGTTTGTTGAAAAACCTTAGAAATTATATAGGATTGAATTTTTTAAGTATTTTCTAATATCATTCCTACTTGCTATGTGCTTATAATTTCTGAATTGATTTTGTGTGTTAAACCATTATTAATTTCTATTTGTTGATTTCTATTATTCTGTAGTATCCTGTATTATCAAAATGAATCCCATGTTATCACTGTTGACTGAGAACAAGCTGAGTGGATCTAACTTTAATAAGTGGAATGAGAACATTAATATTGCTCTCATAGGAGAAAGTGCCTTGTTTGTTTTAACTGAGCCGTCACCTGAAGTGCCTGGGGCCAATGCTTCCAAAGCTGTGAAAGAAAAGTATGAGCGTTGGCAGAAAGCAAATGCCAAAGCTCTATACTTTATGCTTTCCAGCATGGTTGACACCCTCAAAACTCGGTTTTCTAAAACTGAGAAGGCTGCTGAAGTTATGACGAAGTTAAATGAGCTATTCGGTAAGGCATCACTTCAGTCACGCTTTGACGCTACTAAGAAGTACATTAATGCACGGATGGAACCTCATCAAAACATGCGTGACCATGTTCTCCTTATGTCAAGTTATTTCCAAGAAACCGAGGATCATGGTGCTAAAATGGACACTGCTACTCAAGTAAGTCTTATCTTGAATAGCCTGACTCCAGCATTTCTACCATACACATCAAATTATGTCATGAATAAGAAGGAAATTGACTTTCATGAATTAGTCAATGACCTTCAAACTTATGAAAATTTGATTGGAGGACCCACGAAGAAAGGGAGTAAGCCTCACAATCCTGGGAATGGTAATGGGACGATGAAACCTGAAGCAAATGTTGCCTCTGCTTCGAAGCCCAAATCGAAGAAGAAGTGGAAGAACACCAAGAAGAGAACAAAAGCCATGAAGAATAAAAAGGCTGCTCCTTCTGGTGATGCTACACTTAAAGGAAAGTGTTTCTACTACAATGAAAAAGGTCATTGGAAACCCCAATGTCCTAAACTTCTTGCGAAGAAACAAGGTATTTCTATTTATAAACTTTAAGAGTTTTAGTGAATTATTATCCAATTGGATTTATGATTCTCGACTAACTTTGTTTATTTGTTTTCTTCTTCTTATAGGCCAAGCTACTTGAACTCAAGGGTGAAATCGTCCAGATGAAGATGAAGCTCTTCAATTTATTTTTTTAATTAATTGTTTTAGTTTAAAGACAATTTGGATTTCAAATTTTAGTCAGGGATATTTATCCCTGTTTTTCTCATATTGTTGCAATATTTTTTTAAATTTATTATTAATAAAGTTTCTTTATTTTCGAAATTCAACATTGCAAATTATGAGAATGAGCTTCATTTAATTTCATCTTCATCAACTATTACCACATTATATTTGTATGTTTGTACGTGTAAGTGTTTTTATTATTGATGCAAATTCTATTATATTTACAACTCTTCATAGAGTTATAATAAATAAACACTAGAAACTATTTCTATGTTTATTAATAATTGTTAATTCTAATACAATTATTAAGAATTTGTTTAATAAAAGGATCTTTTGATCTGATAGGGGTGGAGAAAAGTTAAGAAAACTATGCAGTTCAACGATCTTTTATATCTAATGAACTCTGGATAGTATTCAACTCCACATAAACTCTATCACACTAAGAGAATCATGATCTTTACAACCTTTATGGGTGGATCATAATCTCTATATACTTAGGGGTGGAGGTTATCCACAAGTACCCTATATGTATATTCTTAGGGGTGGAGTCCATTCCACAATTCCCTATGTAACACATATTTTCTTTAAACATGGAAGTAATATGATGAGTTAGCTATTATCAATATAAATTCTTGATCTTGATTGTATGTTCCATTCCGATTTTACTGATGTAAGTAAAAGTTTGATACTTTTGAAAGTTCTTTGTTAAAGTTTCACACTACCTTAATTGAGTGGGAGAATTTTAAAATTCTATACCCATCCTCATTAGGTTGATACTTGTGATAGGTACTTAAGAACACTACTGAAAAGCAAATCTAACCATTTACATGGATAAGAATAGCTTATCAGAATTATGAGAATAAGATAAAGAACTCTAGTTCAGTCCATTCAAATGACTTGAACCTAGAATTCTTAATCCTCATAAAATTTGATGGTATCTTAATTTTGATTACTTTATCTCTGGTATGTATTTTTCACTTCAAATACTAGTCTGCTATGTTGATGACTTAGTCTTAACTTAATGATTCAGACTAATACAAAAGTCACAACTAGGTAACTCTCCAAACAATCAGAGGTTAAAAGTATTATTTAACCAGACATCTGCTATTGAGTGGGAGCTATCTGAGATGTAATCAAATAGGGAACATTAGAAGATATTCAAGAAAGATTTATGAAAGTGATCTATATGTTAGATATGTATCAGTTGTCCTTGTATCTCACCATCTAATTTCGAGATCCTTGAGATGGTGCTTACTTTGGGGGTGGAGGAGTTACTCTATAATAATTCAAGCTCTACCAGAGAAGAGTTATAACTTTGTAGATTCGAAAATACCAGAAAGTTATATCACTAAAGAAAAGTCTACACTGTATTATCTCAATTACATATTTTAAAATATGAGAGATATGTCTTCTGTTAATTCAGATGTACTTTTAAAACAGTAAAGATGTCAGTATCCCTTGATAAGTAAAGCATATAGTAAAGGATGTTTCATAAGTGTATTTATGAACTAGTTTCCAGAAGTTTGGGTGGATTCAAATATACTACACTTGATCTGAAGATCAAGACATCAGATTGACCTATTTGCACAGTTTTTTTTATATTAGTGCAAGTGGGAGTTTGTTGGGTTTTATGCCCTAAATAAAACTCTTTACAATCTGATTAGTTATCAATATAAGAAATTTGAAGTGATTGATGTTTGCATGAATTCTACATGCTAATGGTTTAAATATGTTTATTACATTTACACACAGAATCAGTTAAATCCAGATCATATGTTTATTCACAATTACAGTATTGTCAACACAGTGGAATGTGATTGTGATCATATGAATCAAAAGACTTGGTCCCTGTTTCATCAGTGTTATTGGATTTACACTAATGTGGTAATCAGCGATGATGTGTACTTACACTTGGAGTAAGTGTTATGTTCTTTCCAGAACATTAGTGAAGTATTTAATTAAATTTTGTTATTTTATTTATTTAAATTAAATTTAAAATCTAAAAAAGATATTTAATTTATCTTTTCTAATTTTTATTTATAAATTTTATTTATAAAATAACATTTAATTTTTAAAAGTAGTTAGCAAATTTTTGAAATGATATTTAGGTTGGTTGAAACCTAATTTTTTAAAATTGTAGGTTTAATTTTAAATTTTTTTATAATTTCAAAATTTAAATAAATATTTTTTATTTTCGAAAATTATTTTTTTTTTATTTTCGAAAAATAAATTAATATTATTATTTATTTTATTTTTCAAAATAAAATATTTATTTTATTTATTTATTTAATTACTTTAATTTTCAAAATTTATTTATTTGAAATTAAATAAATCCTACTTCCAACTATCCAGCTAACCTTAATGCAGGAGTATGTGGTTTTAGCTTGTGTGTAAGTTTTCAAAACCTATTATTACTTGATTGCAAATAGCCATGGTTACCTTTTGCCAGATCTAATGATCTGATGGCTCCCTTGGTCAAGTTAATAATTTGTAACAGGTAAATTTTACAATCTTCTTTCATCTGTGTATGACTAGCAACATGATAGAATCCATCTAAAGTGTGCCTGTGTGAGCCTATATGTTTATTTTGTTTTAATATAGATGCATATAGGTTGTTGCTAAATAAAATGTCACAACATGATAGATTTTATTTAGGTCAATTTAGTTATTGGACCTATTCAATTAATAACAGTTATTCATTTTAAGGTTAAATTCCTCTCTTTTGGGCCTTGTGTGAGAGTTGGGAGCCAGCACCCCCTCACATGAACTACCCCAATTGTGAAGGCGCATTTGCCTGATTTGAATAACTGTACTAGGTTAATTATATTAGTTTGACCTAATAAAATTGAATTAGCAACATAATTAACTTTTAAAATATATGAAAATTTATTTTCATTTTAATATTTTAAAGTTAATTTTAAAATGTGGTAAATTCCAACACATTTGATCTAGGATCAACTAGGTGATATTGAATTGAATAGATATTACGGTAAATTTATCATATCTAATGAAAGTTTAATATCAGTCCCTTCCAATGTATACTCCATACATCCGATACTGGTAAACTTTACCAATGCCCTGGAAAGGACATAACACTAATCCAAGGTGTAAGTATACCTATCGCTGATTATCATGCCAGTCTAAATCCAGTGAACTGAAAAATCAGGGAATTAAATTTTTGAACATATAATCATGATTATATTCCACTATGCTGACAATACTATTGTTGACCAAGATTTTCGGCAACTATTACAATATGATTATAGTATTGAGCTGTAAGAAAGCGAGATGAGGATTTTTACGTGGTTGGGGCGTTAATGAGCCTTAGTCCACGTAAAAATCCTCATCTTGCTTTCTTACAGCTCAATACTATAATCATATTTTAATAGTTGCCGAAAATCTCGGTCAACATTTTGGTGCTTTCATTGAGAGCTGAGGAAAGCTGCTACATAACACGCATTTGACTTCACAAGAATGGTGGAGACGAGAAGTACACGTCATCCTCGCCCTCTGGAAGATGCTCAAGATCCAAATGAGGAAGATGTGGCCTCAAGAGCGGCAGAGGAGTCCGAGGAAGAAGAAGAAGAAATAGTCCCCGACGAGAACTACGAGGAAAACCTCGACGAGTATGCCTACGACGGAGGAAGTTACTCAGAGCTGGTGCTCCTCAGACAAAAAGCTATCGATCATGAAGCCGAGATCGAAGCTCAGAAAGCGCAAAACCAAAAAATGCAGGAAGTGATGCTAGCCATGCAGAAAGCCATGGAGGCAGCTGGTATTCACGTGCACCCCAAGGCAATGGCCGCTGGGCTCGACGGAGAGCCAGCGACGTCTTCGCCTAATTCCCAGCAGCGAAAACCTAGGGAGCCTAGCCCTATAAAGCACCCTGCTGAGGAAAATCAAACAAAAAACCCTTCTTCTACCCCTGGGCGAAAGAAAAAGGTGCATGATCCGCGAAGGGTCCGCTCAGATTTCCCTAAAGGGAAAGGTCCGCAGAGGGGCAAGCCCTAAAGAGGGAGTCTTGGCCCTCAGGATCGAGGGGACCGGAAAAGCGTTTCTGTGCACCAGGAACCAGGGGGTAGAGGAAGAAGAGGACAGAGATGTCCTCCCATTGATCTGAGAAATCAAATCAATGGGAATCAAGGTGACCTCCGGGATCACCTTGACCAAAAAAGATACAGGCCCGTGGTTTCCTCGGGTACGTTAAACGAAGGGATTATGGCGGAACTTGCCATACTTCGAAAAGACATTGCTCGAGTCTCCCGGAGGCAGAAGGGAGACGACTCTGACTCGGACAGCGAGGATCGGGAGCCGTGTGCCAAGCATATCCTGGAGGCGGAGCTCCCTAAAAACTTCAAGATGCCCGAAATGGCAGCATATACTGGGAACTCCGATCCCAGTGACCACCTATCACGGTTCAACCGTGTCATGACAGTCATGCGGGTCAGCAATGACGCCAAATGCCTGTGCTTCCCCCTCACTCTGAGTGGATCAGCGGAGGAATGGTTCAAAAAGCTGGAACCAGGATCCGTGGGTTGTTGGAACAAACTCCAAACCAACTTCCGGAGATAGTTTGTCGCCGCCAGAAAGGTTAACTTGGAGGTTAGTGCCTTGACCAACATCAAGCAACTGCCCACTGAGACCTTGAAGAATTACATCAAGAGGTTCCGAGAGGAAGCCTCGAAGACCAAGAAGGTTGATGACGGACAACAGCTTGCACTTCTCCAAGCAGGAATCCGCACTGGGACTCCCTTCTGGAATGAATTGCAGCAAGAAGGTGCTGCTAGCCTCCAGGACTTCCAGAAAAGGGTCCAGAAGTATATTAACCTCGAAGAAGCCCAGATCGTGGCTTATGGAGGCTATTATCCCACCGGAATAGCAGGATACATGCCAGGAGTGTCGCCCTCGGGTACTGCCCCGACCGCGACTCCACAAGTGAGTGGCATACAGTTCTCTGCTACTCCCGTGTATAGCCAGGGCCAAGCTTTGGCACCAGCATCTTCCCATTACGGCAACCCGTCCGGGGTGAATGGATGAGCTCCTTCACAGGCTGCCCCGACTGCTAGCTTAACAGGTCCTACCCAGGGGTGAAGGAGCAAAAGGTCCTCCAAGGGCAGCACCCGAACGGGAGAAAAGCGCTAGAAGAAGGGGTACACACCCCAATATACTCAGTACACAGAGCTCACAGACTCCCAGGAACGTGTGTACTTTGCCACTAGGAAAAATACGCACTACCGGAGACCACAACCATTGTACAAAGACAGCTCCCGGAGAGATCCGAGTAAAAGATGCGAGTACCACAACAACATTGGTCATAGCACCAATGAATGTAAGAATCTCAAAGACGAGATTGAAAATCTAATCCGCTTGGGCCACCTCTATGAGTGGATCAAAAATAGGTTGCCCCACCTTAATCCAGGGCAGGTGGCCGGGGGTATGCCTCCGGGAACACCAGGGGGTACAGCAGGAGTATTGCCTCCAGCTGCTCCCGCAGGTGACACCCAGCATATTCCCGGGCTACCGCCCCGGCCTAATGGGCGGGTAGCCATGATCTCCGGAGGTCCCTATATCAGAGGAAACACTCGCAAGGAGCGAAAATGATATGCCGAGGTCGTGAAACACAATGAGGTGTGGGAGGTTACTCAACTCCCAGCTCAAAGGCCTCGGCTAATGGACCAACCCATAACGTTCACGGAAGAAGACGCCAAGACGGTGCGTTTTCCTCACCACGACCCGCTGGTCATAGAGACCCCCATCGCAAATAAAGTGGTGGCTAGAGTCTTGATTGACAATGGGAGTTCCGTGAACCTGCTCTTCAAAAAAGCCTTCACTGCGATAGGATTGACCGACCGGGACCTCTCGCCTAGTGGGTCGCAGCTCACGGGGTTTAACGGGACGACGCTAATCCCAATGGGAAAAGTAAGGCTCCCGGTTACCCTGTGTCCGGATACCCCCCAGAGCACATTTAAATATTGCACCTTCGTGGTGGTAGACTGTCCAACAGCCTACAACGCGATCCTTGGCCGGCCGGCCCTAGTGGACTTTGGTGCAATTACTTCAATCCGACACTTGTGCCTAAAATTCCCTACCCAGGAAGCCGTAGTCGGAACTGTGAGGGGAAATCAAGGAGAAGCCAGGCAGTGTTACAATGTTGCCACCCGCCTACCTGTACTTATGGTCCGGGAGTCTCCTGAGATAGAGAAGGCTGAAGAGGATGAGTTGGATCCTCGCATAGGATCCGAAAGGGTCGTGGAACCAATGGAGGACGTCGAAGAAATACCAGTGTGCGACGACGACTCCACCAAAGTACTCCGGATAGGGAAGAGCCTGGATCCGGAGGAAAAAGACAAAATAATAAAAACACTGAAGGGCGCCATCGACATCTTTGCATGGCGCCAAGAAGACATGACCGGCATAAGCCCTCATGTCATCACCCATGTACTCAATGTCAACCCGGACATGCCCCCTGTACAGCAAAAGAGACGCCCGCTCGACTCGGTGAAAGCCGAGGCCTTAGAGAAAGAGGTGGACAAACTTTTGTCCAGTGGCATGATCCGCGACGTGTACTATCTGGAATGGCTGGCCAATCCGGTCCTGGTGCCCAAGCCGAACGGGACTTGGCGAGTTTGCATAGATTTCACAGATCTAAACAAAGCCTGCCCAAAGGACTGCTTCCTGCTACCCAGGATCGACCAGATGGTAGACGCCACGTCCGGATTTAAACTGCTGTCTTTCATGGATGCCTATGCTGGGTACAACCAAATAAAAATGCATACGGCAGACCAGGAGTGCACTAGCTTCAGAACCGATAAGGGGGTATACTGCTACCTAGTCATGCCTTTCGGACTGAAAAACGCCGGAGCAACCTATCAAAGAATGGTTAATCGGATGTTTAAAAGCCTCCTGGGACGAAACATGGAAGTATATGTAGACGACATGCTCGTCAAATCCAAAGCATGCAACAGCCATGCAAGCGACTTAGAAGAATGTTTCGAAGTCGTCCGGAGATACGGTATGAAGCTCAACCCGAAAAAATGCACCTTTGGGGTCAAGTCAGGAAAATTCCTGGGCTTCATAGTCAGCCAAAGGGGGATCGAAGCAAACCCGGAGAAAATCCAAGCTCTCCTGGACATGCCATCCCCCAAGAAGCATAAAGACGTGCAGAGCTTGACCGGAAAGGTAGCCGCACTGAGCCGCTTTATCTCAAGATCCACGGACAAGTGCATACCCTTCTTCAACGTACTGAAGAAATGCCAAAAGTTCGAATGGTCGGATGAATGCGAGGAGGCATTCAAGAGGTTAAAAGAACACATGGCCAAACCTCCTATCCTATCAAAACCCGTCCTTGGAGAAGACTTGTTCCTTTACTTGGCCGTCTCCGAGCACACGGTTAGCGCTGCCCTGGTCCGGGAGGAAGAAAAAATTCAGCACCCCGTGTACTATGTCAGTAAGCGCATGATAGGGGCCGAGACAAGGTACCCGGTCATTGAAAAATTAGTATTCTGCCTCCTGATGGCATCAAGGAAGCTGAGGCCATACTTCCAAGCCCATCCGATCAAAATCTTGACCAATCACCCGCTCCGGCAAGTTCTCCGTAAGCTCGAAGCATCCGGAAGACTCCTCAAGTGGGCAATGGAGCTAAGTCAATTCGACTTACACTACGTACCCCGGATTTCCATAAAAGGCCAAGCCTTGGCAGACTTCATTACCGAATGCAATGAAGCCGAGGCAACAACTAATACACCGGTACCACCAATCCCCACCTGGAGGGTATTTGTAGACGGAGCTTCTAATGAGAACGGTTCGGGAGCCGGAGTGGCTATGATATCACCAACTGGACTGCGGCTCCAGGCAGCACTCCGATTTAACTTCACAGCTTCAAACAATGAAGCCGAATACGAAGCTTTGATAGCAGGACTGAAATTGGCAAAAGCTGTAGGAGCCTAAAGAGTGGAAGTCTACAGTGACTCTCAACTGGTCGTAAACCAGGTATCCGGAGAATACCAAACTCGCGGCGAGAGGATGGCCGCGTACGTAACAATAGTCCGAGAACTGCTCCACGAATTCACGGACTATAAAATAGAAAGAATCCCCCGAGAAAAGAACGCTCACGCGGACTGTCTGGCTAAGTTAGCCTCGGACAGCAAAATCGAAGAGCTGGGGGTAGTACCAGTGGAACGCTTGGCAGAGCCAAGCATCAAAATAAAAGAGACCACACTAACGGTTGGGCAAGAACCCAGCTGGATGGTCCCCATCATAAAATACATAACCACAGGTGAGTTGCCCCAAGAGAGGGCACTGTCTCGAAAGATTCAGTATCAGGCTCATCGTTATGTAATGATGGACCAAATTCTCTACCGGAGAGGACTCAGCATGCCTTATTTAAGGTGTGTATCGGACCCTGAAGCTAGACAAATCATGCTAGAGGTCCATGAAGGGTTCTGTGGAGATCATACGGGAGGACCCAGCCTCTCAAAGAAAATATTGAGGCAGGGGTACTTCTGGCCAACAATGAAAAAAGATTGTATAGACTATGTCCAAAAGTGTGACTCGTGCCAAAGGTACGCGAACATACCGAGAGCTCCTCCAAACGAGATCACCCTGATGACCAGCCCCTGGCCCTTCGCGGTCTGGGGAATAGATCTCATCGGGTCTCTACCTACGGGGAAAGGAGGGGTAAAGTATGCAATAGTAGCAGTAGACTACTTCACCAAATGGACAGAGGCTGAGCCTATGAAGACAATAACTGCTAAGAAGGCATTGGACTTTGTTATCAAAAACATAGTGTGTCGATACGGCTTGCCTCACAAAATAGTCTCAGACAATGGAAAGCAATTTGATTGCGAGGAATTTACCGACTTCTGCAACCAACACGGAGTAGTAAAAAGCTTCTCCGCGGTAGCCAGGCCTCAAACAAACGGTCAGGCGGAAGCGGTCAACAAAATCCTAAAGGTCACCTTGAAAAAGAAGGCCGCCGTCCGTAAAAATAGCTGGCCTGAAGAATTGCCAAGGGTATTATGGGCCTACCGGACGACCCCATAACCACAACCGGCCACTCGCCCTTCTCAATGGCGTACGGTTGTGAAGCAATGGTCCCGGTAGAAACATTATTCCCATCCCACAGGAGGACGACTTACGATCCTGCCACTAATCGAGCCTTTGCTCCAAGAAGCTTTGGATCAAGTCGAGGAACTCCGGGATGACTCTCAAATACGGATGGCTGCTTATCAAAAGAAGGTGACCAAGTATTTTAACTCCAAGGTTAAAAACAGAAAATTCGCTATTGGGGATATGGTCCTAAGAAGGGTTTTCCCAGCCACCCAAGAACCCGGAGTGGGGGTACTTGGACCAAATTGGGAAGGACCATATGAGATCGAGGACGAGATCGGTTCCGGCACTTATAAACTGAAAAGAATGGACGGAACCACCGTCCCAAGAGCCTGGAACGCCGATCACCTCAGGAAATATTACCAGTAGCGAAATAAAACTAGAGTTTGTTCAAAGGGTTTGTATCGTCCAAATGTATACCTCCTCTATATTAAATAAAATTGAGTGCCTTAAAAACGAAGTTTCTATGCCACTTAGGGGGGTACTAGGGTATACCGCACGGACGAACAGAAAAACAAACTAAGTAAAATATCCTGACCCAAAGGGCAGGTCAGAAAGTATGCACAAAAATAAAAAGCATAAGTATAAAAACCCTGATCCAAAGGACAGGTTAAAAAAAAACATAAGTGTGACAAAAAAGATCGCATAAAAAATATCCTAGCCCAAAGGGCAGGTCATATACATATAAATGGCCCGGGGACAGGCCTTAAAAATATATAATTGTCTCTCCTTCAAATAAAAGCTGCTACCTATATATATATTGTTCTAAGGCAGCAGCAAATATGTACAAAAAAAAAAAGAGTTATAAAAGAAACGGGTGGAATCTTGGTCAGTTGTACGGCAGCTCAGTCAGCCCGCAGAGGAAGGCGAGGTCCAATACGTGCCTCTAGCACGTCATCAAGCTTGATATTTTGATCATTGGTGGACCAAGCCATGTAGACACCATCGTCGAAGCGCTTCGGACACCGGGCGCAGGAAACGGGAGAGAGGAGCTCGGCCCTCTTGGCCTTCCTGATGGATTGTTCTTTGTAATCCCTAAGCTCCTTCAACTCCGCGGATAGAGCGGCCTTGGACTCAATGTTCGCCTGGTGAGTTTCCTCTAAAGATCTCACCTTGGCGGCCATTTCATCCAAAGCCTCCCTGGCCTCCCGGAGATCTCGCCTGGCCTTGTCAGCAGCATCGGTTTGAGCCCTTAGTTCCTCCTAGTGTTGGGCCTCCATCCTGTCCCTCCGCTGGGCCTCGTCCCGGATCATGGCCTCCGCCTGGGCCTCCCTCCATTTGGCATCCTCTTCCTTGGCCTTGGCAGCCGCCTCCTGGCGCTCGGCAGCCTCCTGATAGATCTGCCTCTCCGCTGTGAGGTCCTGAAGGACCTTCCTGACATCGTTCATGTCCCCAAAGTCGGACAGAACGAAGCCATGATTTATGATGTTCTTGGAGAGGCGGTCAGCCTCAGCAGCAAGCTGAACCATAATGCAAGGATAAGAAGGAGAAGTTTCTCAAAGAAAAAATAAAATATAAACGATAAAAGGAAAAGCAAAAATTGCGAAGTACTTACCACCGTGAGAGAATGACTGAGGTCCTGGACCTGGAAGATGGAGTTCAGGGAAGCGCAAGTGGCGAACCGTTTAGGCGCGCATCGGGTGAGCTGAGAAGCGAACTCGCCGGTCATCTCCGCGGCAAAAGGAGCCAAGGTGGGCCCTAGGAAGCGGCGGAACCAGTCCGATAAGGGGTCCAGATTAAGGTCCCACGGATCCTGGTAATCCGGGTGGTTGATGCTCGCCTCAACCTCCGCCCGCAGGATCCTCCTAAGGGCTTCCACTTCGGCGTACCCCCGGGAGTACTCATCCATAGCATAGTTATGCTTGGCTATTCGAAGCTCCTGCCTCACCTCGTCCCCCGGAATTGGGGTAAGCACGATGTTGGGAGGAGCAGGATTTTCCTCCATGGGGGAGACCCCGCCGTCCAGACCATGAGCAGGAGTGTCGACCCTCCGAGGCTTCTTCGGCTCATCCTGGGCAATCATCTTGCCCTTGCGCTTACGAATCAGAGCCACCTCGGGCTCCTCTTCGCCCTCCTCAGCTTCCTCCGGAAGGGCTCGAGGCTCTCCCGCACCCTCAGCGGCATCCTCCGAGAAGTCCCATCCCTTCCCTTGGCCTTCTCCCGGAAGCACCTCCTCGTCATCCACTAAGTCAATAGTGTCGGGGGGAGCGCTGGAAGAAACCTTCAAGGAAGGGGCCGGGGGAGAAGAGGTAAAGGCCGGAGGAGCCACGGGAGTATGAACTCCGGCAAGCTGTTCCAGAATGGCATCCATGGAGATACCTGTTTCACAAAATAAGCAAGTGTTAGAAGTCCGTGAGGAACCGCTTATACAAGATACAACAAATAAGCTACTCCTACCCGAACTTCCTAATTCGGCCCTAGCAAAGTCCTGAACTTTAATGCTGGCAGCGTCATCTCCGAGATAACTGTCCGAGGGCCGGAACCAGCTGGACGTTATGTAAGCTGAAGGACCTAAGGGAATAGGTTCCGGAGGGCCGGAGCCCATCCGGGACCGACCTAGGTAATCTCCTAAGTTCGAAAAATAAAATTCCTTCAAACGATCCCCCCACCGGGTCGATGGCATCCTAAATCTACGAAGACGCTCGTCGAACCCTACGGGCCTACGACTGGTGTATTCATCAACGGAAGGAACATAACGAATTATCAAGGGAGACTTACCGCCGGCACCGGAGGTGCTAGCACCAGGAGCCCCCGAGTTTGGTTCGGGGACTGAAGGCTGTGGCCGGGAAGTTTGCTTCTCTGAAGAATCTTCAATACGAAGGGGCCTCCGGGCAGGACGATCCCCAATCTCTTCTTGAAGAATCTTGTCAAAAAATTTAGCCTCGGACTTCCCGGCAATGGCTTGGCTCCGTCGCACCACCGGACTCCCCACGCGAAGTCCTCTCCCAGAGGCAGCCTGGGCCTGAGAGTATGCTTTCTCCTGGGCCTTCCGGTAGAGATAATCCTGGTATTTTTTCTCTGCCGTAGCAATGAGCTCATCCCAGAAGGCCTTCTCCGCAACCGGCGCCCTCACATTGGGACAAATGACCCGCGAGAGGTTGGAGTCCTCCACGGATTGGTGAGGAACGATAAGTTTGGCCTTCCTACAATTCTCCGTGGTGACTAAGCCCCCAACATCGAGATCGGCGCGGTCGTAGGAAGCAAAGGCTTGGGCCCTTCGGAGGAAAGTCTGAGTAGGGGGCGTCCGCTGGTAAGGTGGGATCCGCACCCACTCCGTGAGGAGCTCCGGGTGGTCCACGACCCTGAACCCGGAGGAGAAGAAAAAGCGATGGCGATACTCCTTAACGTGAGTCTACCTATTATACGGAACCACCCCCTCGTTAGCAAGATGGATCCGGAACCCATAAAAACCGTCCTTAGGTTTGTCCCCTTTCTTGGGGACGGATACAAGTTCATAAAAATATAAAATTTCCGCCGGGCTGGGAGATCCCCATCCGCGGGCGGTATAAAAAATAAATAAGCCTGAAAGCAGGCGGTAAGCTTGAGGAATGAGTTGGTATGGCGCAAGGCCGACAAATACAAGGAAATTAACAAAATAATCTTGAAGCGGGAGCATGGCACCGGCCATCAAATGAGTCTGACTCCAAGCCCCGAAGCCGTCATAGTTGTGATTAGGCGTCTCCGAGTCGCGAGGAGGCCGGTGATAGGTCCCTGAAGTGGAGGGTTTGATCCCAGCGACTTCTATAATATTCTCCAGCTGGTGAGGACAAGTTAGGGTGGATCGAAGCTCTGCCGCTTCCCACCCGGTCGCTCGGGATTTGTACCCCTCCTGGGCAACAGGCCCCAGGGAAACCTCCTCCAACGTGGCCATGCTTTTCCCACTCTTCTTCGAAGATTTCGAACTGTGGCGTACATTTTGTGTTCTGTGAAAAACAAAAAGGGAAAAAGAAAATTTCAGCAGTTAGGTCCCATACCAAACCCTAAGTCAAGAAAAAGGGAGTGGGGGTCCCCTAACCGCTGGAAAGAGGCCCCCTCCGGACACGTGTCACATGGGAAACCCTAGAAAGATCCCCTGAACAAGTGTCGGGTGCAGTGAAATCGCAGAAAGTGGTTTTACAGAATAAGAAGAAAAAAGAAAAAAAAAACCATTCTATGCCCTAAGCAACTGTTGAACGAAGAACACATGGCTCTCTTCAGCAAAAATACACATTATAACAGAGACATGATAATGGCGATCCTACAACTAAAGCAGTAGACATAAAACAAAACACTTGAAGAACTTAAACACTCGCACACCCAGAAATCTCAAAGTACGAACCCAGAAAAACGAACGAAGCAAGTAAAAGCATGTTATTATCTAAGGATGCAAGAAACTTACAGTAAGTCGTTGAACTGGGGGTCCTGAATGTGGTCGAGTAAAAGTTGAGAAGAACTGGTGAAAGCAAACACTGGAAAAGTGGAAGAAATGTCTAAGTGCTAAGACAGTTCGTGCTGTTTTGAAGAATTTTCTCTCTGGGAAATTCGAACAAAAATGGCAAGGAATGGAAAGTAACCAAAATGAAGGAAAGGTGGTGGCTTTTATAGGCAAAAGTGCATGAGGAACAGGCGTCACCACCTACCAATCGTATGGTGGGGGAGATGCACGATTCGAATTCCCGAAAATCAACGGATCAGATCAAGCTGCCATAAAGGCGGTGGAAACGTTTGAGTATCCGTCTGACACCATTAATGCGCCGCATCAATCAAAGGGCGTGAAACGAATCGACCTCTGCAAAAAGCGAATCGCAGCATTTAATGCCATCATTAGACGCACCCTCACGCGCCCCAAGCTCGTGTCAAGAAACCGAGGAGGCGGCCAGAGACATCCCTGCAAAAAGCGAATCGCTGCATTAAATGTCATCATTAAATGTGCCCTCACGCGCTCTGGGCTTGAGCCAGGGAAACGAGGAGTCAACCGGAGGCTCTTGAGCAAGCCTTGGTTTATTTTTCCAAGTAAACAAGGCTTGGGGGTAAATGTTGCCCCTGAATTCGCCCAAAATACGTGGACCAGTCGAGAAGGGACACGTGGATCAGATAACTTGTAAATATTTGATAAGTCTTTGTGCGCCACAAGGAAGCACCCTGGGTATGGGTCCCGGAGGAGGCACCCGGAGTACAAGGTACTCCTGGAAGCTCGCATAGCATGAAGCCTCTCCGGGATGTGTCAAGCCTCTCCTGAGTAATCAAGTCGCATTTAATGCCGCATGGGAGGAAGCGTGTTGGGACTGTAACACGCAATAAAGTCTGACGGCACAACCCCCAAACAGCACTGCTACAGTAATGATCATTTAAGTCTAGCGACAGCTACTCTGCGAAGAGTCACGTCAATCACAAGGCAAAAAGGACATTCCTCATAAAAACCCTACAGCGCCTAGGGATTTGACCATGCATCACCCATGGTATATTCATTGGGAATACCCAACTTTATGGATACTTGCAGATACATTTGTAAGAACAATCCTAGGGATCACCCCACCAAAACACTATAAATACCCCCTCAAAGCTCATTTAATGGGGTCGAGAATCTTGGGTTGCATAAGAGCAAGAAGAGAAAATACTCACCAAGAACATTCTCTGTATTTATGAGAAGAACATTCTCTCAAGTGTGGAATCTGTAGTAAATACATCCATTAATAACAAAGACTCGTGGACTAAGGCTCATTAACGCCCCAACCACGTAAAAATCCTCATCTCGCTTTCTTACAGCTCAATACTATAATCATATTTTAATAGTTGCCGAAAATCTCGGTCAACAACTATAATCATGAACAAATACATATGTTCTAGACTTAATAGAATTTATAATCATGAAATAAATCATGTGAACCATGCAACATAAAATGATTTCTGATCTTTATTAATTAGTAAATCTGATTATATTGAAATGAGTGTTATTTAGGGCACAAAACCCAACATAATCAAGATTAGATTGTATATACTAAGGATAAGGAGGTTAAATCATGCTGAGAGAGGCTTGTTTTTTTGCCTAACTCAACAGTGATGTATGCTAGTGGTGTGTGTTGGGACCGGTTGGTCGTGGCCATGAGTTATTGTATTGGTTTTGTCCTTGATTAATGAATTCTTCTCCTTAGTCAAATAATAATAATAATAATAATAATAATAATAATAATAATAATAATAATAATAAAAGAATTAGTTGTAGGTGATACTTGAAATAATATTTCAATTGCTTTTTACCACGTTTAAATTTTTTATTAAAAATATTAATTAATTTTTAACAAAAGTCTACTTTACGTCTTTTTTTGAAGTGATAACTTTAAGGTCAAGTATCACATAATTATATCTAAAGAGCATTGATATTGGGTACCAACGGAGCCTAATAGGTTTCATAGGTGGCACCCTACGATTAGTTAGAAATATTCCCTAAATTTTAATTTTTTAAGTGATATGGGACATGCTATTTATTTATACCAATAGTGATATGATACCAAGAAGAGTTGCCTTTTAGCATTTCTCATAACTAAAACATTACATTTTTTTTTATATTTTTTTTTCTTTTTAATTATTTTTTAAAACATATTAATTAATAATAACATAACAAATTAATAAATTTTCTCCGGTGTCTTAAAAATATTAAAAAAATATCTAAAATTCGAGATGAAATTTAAGATTAAGATATAGATTTGGGAAATATAATAGTGATGACTACAAGTGAACTACGGTAATGACAAGGGATGAGATACATTGATGACAACAGGTGAGATGCGGTGATAAAATAAGTGAGATACAATGAGACAACAAATGAGATACAATAATAACAGTTGTTTTGAATGATCGAGATATGAAAATAATGCATTATGGGGAACACCGTAATTTTTTTTCTACACCACCCTATTTACTTATTTTTATAAAAATAATTTCTTTTAACAAAGCAATTTAAAATACTACATATAATAAATTTTAAACTTCTTAATAAATACTTCTAAATAATAATTAATAAAATTGTGCATTTAGTTTTAATAAAGAAAATTATTAATAAGAATATGAAATAAGATAATATATTTATAATTTTACTATATATTAGAATTATATTTTTAAGTAATTATTTTTTATAATACTAAAAAAATTAAATTAATTGCGCGAAGAGCGACTATATTACCTAGTTATCTATATAACCATATAATACTTAATATTTTTTTATATATATTTTTGATTAATTTTTGGGTTTTTTTTTATTTTTACTCTTTAGAGTATTTTTTTTGTATGGTTACAGAAATCCACATAATAACTCACATAGTAACTACCGGAACAACTCAAACTGTAATTTTTTTTAAACAAAAAGTATATAGAATAATTTTCCTTAATTTTATTTATATATAATAATCTACAAAAAATAAATTATTAAAATAATAATTATTTTGTAGTAAAAAAATAATATAATAATAATAATAAAACTCGTAATTTTCATACAAGTCACCGAATAAATTAAATTAAATATAATATAATATTATATTTTATAAAAAAAAATACTTTTACAAAATAAAGAGTCTGACATACACCTGTACTTGTGAATATAAATTGTCTTTTTCTTATAAATTGTTATTTATGAGATTTTTACACTAGATGTCAAATTTAGTATTTTTTTTATATTTTTATTTATGTTTAGTTTTTTAAACTTTTTATAGAATTTATTTTTTATTTTTATTTTTTAAAAAGTTCTTTAATTACAAAGGGTGCATTTGGTAATATTTTTTAAATTAATTTTTTGTTTTTAAAATTAAAAAAGTAAAAATATTTTCCAAAATCACGTTCTATAAAACTTTTTTTACTTTTCAATTTTTTAATTAAGAATCAAAATTTTATAAACAAAAAAAAATCACTTTCAATATCTTTTATAATTTTTTTTTAATAATATTTTAAACTCCGACCCCCAACTTAGACTTTGGAAATCAAACCAGACCCTGGTCCCGAACTTGGACCCGCCCTTGGTCCCAACCTCGGACCCGCCTTATATAAAATCAATAAATAAAAATAAAAATAAAATTTACAAAATCATATAATATTTAAAATCACATAAAATATTTAAATGAAGGGTAATTTAGTCATACCAGAAATTTAGGTCTACTAAATTCAAAGAGATGGTACAAAATATGTAGAATATGTAAATAAAGCGTACTAAGTGATCATTATTAGAAACATAAGGTACTAAATTTATATTTTGAAAAAACACACAATAACAAATAGTTATTTATCGCTTGACAAATTTATTTTAGAAAGAAGTTTATTTTCTGTAAAAAAAAAAAGAAAAAAAGAAATTTTATTGCAAAGATATTACAATCAAATGGTTTGAATATTAAAAAAATTATAGTAGAAACTTAAATATAAAAATTAAATTATTTATTATATTATTTAGTAAAATTTTTTATTAAATATATTAATTAATTAATTAATTTTTTCAATCATAATTAATTTAATTCTATAAAAGGAATGTTTACCTATTAGTAACCTGATATTAAAGGTAAAACAAAATGTAACTATCATGGTTATATTAAAAATGTAACCATTGAATAGTCACCCTTTCCCATATATATGAAAAAAACTCCTAAAATTAAATGTATTTGTAAACAACAAATATCCACCGTTTATATGATTATGGTATATGACACATTACATAATGGTGTGGGTTCGAGTTCTATAACAGTTCCTATAAATACATACTTAAAGACTTATTTTTTCGTTGGTTTGTAAGTTTTTTTAGGTTGGCGCAAATGAGATTAATGTCATGTGATTTTTGAGTTGTTTGTTAGTTGTTTCATATTGGAATTAATGTTCCAATATCAAGGTTGATGTTGTGTTGTTTTTATGTTGTTTATATATTTTAAATTTTGATATTGGAGTTGTTATTCAGTTGTGCAACTAAAATATATTTATCTATTAAAAGTGACTATATAACGTCGATTCTTCATTTAATAGATTTTTTTTTTATTTCTGTTAATTTTTTTAAATCTATTTCTGTTAACTTAGACAATACTAATAAAACTATTAATTAATATTGTTTTATTATTTATATTAATATGAGATTGTTATCGTGTTATTTATTCGTTGTTATTAAGTTGTTTGACCAAAAAAAAAAAATAAGAATATGGTTAGCTTTTTATGGATACATATATTATAGAGTTGGTATACATGTGTATTATAGTTGCTTTTAAATTTATTTAATACATTAGTGGTATTTTTTATTTTTTTTGGAGTTATTTTCATGCCTATGTAATTTGCGTATTGAATGAAGTTATGCATTTTTTTTATTTAGTTGTTTAACCAAGAGAAATGAATATATATACATGTTTTTTTTTTAAAAAAAATTGTATGTTATTTTTTTTTTTAAGTTGATGCCCAATTAATTTTCATATTAAAATGAAATTATTATCGTGTTGTTTATTTGTTGCTATTAGGTTGTTTAACTAATAAAAAAATGAGTATATATTTACTTATTTAGTGTGTAGATATTTATTTTTTTGAATTGGTATATACGTATTATGTAGTTATTTTTAAATTTGTTTTATAGATTATTTGTGTATTTTTTTTTTATTTGATGCAATTTGTGGAGTTATTTTTATGCCTATTTAATTTACATATTATAGTAAGTTTATTTATTATTATTCATAGTGGAGTTTATGCAGTTGAAACCCACTTTGTCCGAATTGGTCACGTGACAACCACTGCTGCGTTCTAACGCTACAGTTTGTGAGCGTCAAACAACTTTGAAGGCTTTGTCTCTCACTCTCTCACTCGCCCAGATAGTCACATGTGTGTTTTACTTCTTCTTGTACATCTAGAGAAATTTTTTAACAGTATTTTTGTAAATAATAAACTTTCTAAAATAATATATTTAAAATTAATAAATAATATAAATATTTATTTAAAGTAATATTATCTTATAAAAGAAAACCATTATAATATCAATCTTTTTTTTTTTGATAGTATTTGCGGAAATAAAAATTAATAGGTCCCGTTTATAAAATACATTTCAGGTTTGTAACATTACCCATTGACCCGCGTGTACGGTTTAACTCAGCTTTGTCTAAGGGTATTTCCCCACTTGCGCATTTTGCAGTATTCTAAAATAAATAAATAAATAAAAGTAGTATAAATATTTACTTTTTCATCTCATAGTATAGATATTTAAATTTGAGGTAAATTTAATATAAAATAGAAAAAAAAATCTTAAAATAAATGAGAAAGTTATTATTATTATTTTATATTTTTTATAAAAATATTAACTAATAATATTAAACTTTACATCAAATTTTATAATTTATTTATTAAAACAGAATTATTAAAAATTGATACAAATATATATATATATACTAGGTGATTGTTACGTGCCAAGCCACGTAGTGTTAGTTTTATTTAATATTTTAGTTTTTTATTTGAATTAATAATTAAAATAGTATAATTATTTGAACGATTTGTTTTATAAAAATAAAATATGTGTCAGTATATTTAGTAAGTAAAATATAGTTGTGTTATAATAATGTATGTTATTAATAGTAAAATGTACATTAATCTTCTAATTGAAAAAAGTTCTATTATCTCATTTCATATCTAATAATAGCTACACAACTATATATTTATAGACTTTCACATTCTTTGCAAATTACTAATAAGCACCAATAATATTTTCATATTCTAATATTTTTCAACCTTCTCCTCTTGGTGGTAAAATTAAAAATAAAACTAAAAATAAGCACAAACATATAAGGTAAATACTAATTACAGCCCATTTTATCTTTTTTTTTTATTATTTTTTTAAGCCCAAGCCCAAAAATCTCTAAGCCAACACAATCAATCTTCTTTTATATTATCTTTTCTAAATATTTTATCTATATTTTTCTTTTTTAAAAAATAAATAAAAAAAATTATTAATATTCTCCCAAGATAAGTTTGTTAGAGAGATATGTGGCTAAGATGATTTTTTTTAATTTAAAAAGAGATTATTAATATTTAAAAGATTGTTTATTTAAAAGATTGTTTAATTTTTTGGGTTTAATTATTGGGTTTATTTTTTAATATGTGGCTAAGATGATTTTTTTAATTTAAAAAGAGATTATTAATATTTAAAAAATTGTTTATTTAAAAGATTGTTTAATTTTTTGGGTTTAATTATTGGGTTTATTTTTTAACGGGAGATCAAACCTAATCGTTAAATTTAACAGAATATTCTTTTATTTTTAAGTATATTCTGTTAAACCAAGAATGTTAAACCAAGAAATGCCGTTAGATAGACACTTTTAATATATAAAGATATATATTTGTCAAATATACACTTTTTTTGTCATTTCCATGGTCTTAGTCTTCTATTTCTATTTCTACGTAACATGTCCCACAAATGTATTATTTTCTTTCCCCTTTTTCTTTCTTTTCCCATTTGATCCCCATTGGTCTATGATCGTTTAGAAGTCCTTATAAAAAAGCTAAACAATTCTAAGTACCACTTGTGGGCTTAGAATCCTCTCAGTTTCTTTTGGCCTGAAAATATATATAAATATATATATATGGTTATAATATATATAGCCATGTATTGGAAGCTTGTAATAAATATTTTGGTAGTAACCCAATTAGTATTAGCTGTTGATAAAGATCTCACCAGCAGTATAACCTTCACCGGATTCAACTCATCAAATATCATGTTGAGTGGAGAAGCTGAAATTAACGATATTGGTTTGTTGAGACTCACCAATACTAGTGTTAAATTTCAAATTGGCTCTGCCTTCTACCCCAAACCACTCACTTTCAAGTACTTTCAAAATACTTTTTCTTCTACTACTGCTAATTCTAAATGTTTCTCTTTTTCAACCACTTTCATCTTTGCTATCAAACCAGGACAATCTGAATCTCCCACTAATGGCCACGGCATGGCTCTCGTCATTTCTCCCACTTTAGGTCTCCCCGAAGCTAGTTCCAAACGTTTTCTTGGCCTTTTCAACGAGTCCAACAATGGCGATGCCACCAACCACATCCTCGCGATCGAGTTGGACACCAAGGAAAGCTCTTCGTTCAGAGACATCGACGACAACCACGTTGGCATCGACATTAACGGCTTGGAATCGGTGGCTTCTGCTTCTGCAGCATATTTTGTCGGAGATAATAATAATGGTTATGAGTTTAAGAACTTGAGTCTTGTAAGTGGCAAGCCTATGAAAGTTTGGGTTGAATACGACGCCGTTGTGAAGCAAATTAACGTTACTTTAGCTCCTGCTATTGTTGTTAGAAAACCCCAGAAGCCCCTTTTGTCATTGACCAAAGATCTTTCACCGATTTTGAAAGACACCATGTTTGTTGGTTTTACTTCCTCAACTGGCTCTGTTGGAAGTAATCACTATGTTTTGGGTTGGAGTTTTAAGATTAATGGCCAAGCAAAAGAGCTTGACTTAAAACAACTTCCTAAGCTTCCTGCATATGTAGATCCTAGTAATAAAACAATGGAGTATTTAGAACCCAATAAAAACAAAAAGGGATCTAATAAGCCTATTTTGATAGTTGTGTTGCCAATAGTGTTGGTTATGGCAATGGCTATTTCAGTAGTCATGGTTTATGTGGTAAGAAGAAGTAAAAGGTTTGTAGAAGTAATAGAAAATTGGGATGAGGTTGAGTTTAGACCTCATAGCGTTAAATACAAAGATCTGTGCATAGCAACAAAAGGGTTCATAGACAAAGAATTGTTGGGGAAAGGTGGGTTTGGGAGTGTCTATAAAGGCATGTTGCCTAACACTAGTACTGAAATTGCTGTGAAAAAAGTTTCAAATAAATCAAGACAAGGGATGAAGGAATTTTCTTCAGAAATATCAAGTATGAGTAGGCTTCGTCATAGAAACTTAGTTCCACTCCTAGGCTATTGCCAACACAAAGGAGAGCTCTTATTGGTCTACGATTACATGCCCAACGGAAGCCTAGATAAGTACCTATTCGACCATCCCAAAAAGACATTGAATTGGAACCAAAGATTTCGAGTCATAAAAGGTGTGGCTTCAGGGCTGCTATACCTGCATGAAGAATGGGAACAAGTTGTTGTCCATCGAGACATCAAAGCTAGTAACGTACTGCTCGATAGTGAGCTTAATGGAAGGCTTGGAGATTTTGGGTTAGCCAGATTTTACGACCATGGAACTGACCATAAAACCACTCACATCGCCGGGACCATGGGATACATAGCGCCAGAGCTTACAAGAATGGGGAAAGCCACAACCTACTCTGATGTGTTTGCTTTCGGGGCTTTTTTGCTCGAAGTGGCCTGCGGAAGACGACCTATCGATCGACGAGAGCCACAAGAGGATGCCATTTTGGTGGACAGAGTGTTCTCTTGCTGGGATAGAGGCAACATTCTTGAGGCCAAGGACCAAAAGCTGGAGTGTGATCATATAGTAGCCGATGAAGTGGAAGTGGTGTTGACATTGGGGCTTTGGTGCTCTCTTTCAGAGCCTTTGGCTCGGCCGAGTATGAGGATTGTGATGGAGCACTTGGAAAAGCTTCATCAGTTGTCGTTGCCTGACATATCACAATTTCGGTTATCTGCCAATGGGCTGACGTTTCTACAATATTGTGAAAGTTTCCAAAGCAGTGGAAGTTGTACTTTTCAACTGTCTGTTGTTGATTCCGTTCTCTCTTGTGGTCGTTGATAGTGTATTTGGAATAACTGTCTAATTACTAAGCAGTGTAATTTTGAGGGTACGTAATAAATTAGACGTGAGTGTAATTAAAATCTATTTTAAGGCTCGTTTGGTACACCATATTGTATTGTATTCTATTGTGTTGTGTTGTGTTGTATAGTAATATTTTAGATTGTATTGTATTGTATTAATATTATTTAATACAATACTATGTTTGGTATTAACTTGTATTAATTGTTTGTATAAAATTATATTATCTTTACTATAAACTTGACTCCAACTCTCACCCCCGTCCAAGTCCTAGATGCAGGGGCTGGGGTCGGGTGCAGGTTTGGGTTCAAAGTCCAGGTCGAGTCTGACATTCAGGGTCCGAGGCCGGGTCCAAGGCTGGGGTTTGTTTTGGTTTTATGGTAATAAATCAGGTACGTATTGGAAAAATTATTATTGATTATCGTCGTATCATATGTCCAAGATCACCATATGTATATACATTAAATCTGAAAGTAAAAAACATTGAAAGATTATTTACCTCTCAAAACCTGTCAAGGTATCCTCGAGTCTTTTAGTATGTTGTATCCTTAGAACAGTGATGTCGAAACTCAACTACTTTCTAAATTAATTAGTTGATTAATTAACCTAAAAAGATCGAGTGGGGACACCCTACATTAGGGTCACCTACACTGTGTCTGGACACAGTATAGGTGGCGCCTTCCTCTGTCTTAGTTAAGACAAGGGTTGTGCCATTTGTCCTCACAACTTTTATTATTTTCCAATTTAATTAATATAAAAATAAATTATTTATTACAAAACAAATAATTACTATTTTAATAATTAAAAATAGATTTTTTCTGAACTTACATATACAACTTTTATTTCGCGGGTTAATAGTATTTCAAGGTGGCGATCTAGGGACCATGGACCCATAATTCTAAGTTCTAATAAAATATATTTATTTATTGAATCTAAACAATCAAATAACCTTATGTATTGATTTCATAATTACTCCATTATAAATATGAAATTGAACTCTTAGTAATTCTAGAATTATATTTACTGAGTGTTATTGCAGTGTCCGTTGATATAATTGTTGGGTTGTGTGCCCTAAACAAAACCCATTTCAATATAATCAGATTTACTAATTTATAAAGATCAGAAATCATTCTATGTTGCATGGTTTACATGATTTATTTCATGATTATTTTTAATGTATAAATTCTATTAAGTTCAGAACATATATAAATATCTAGGGGTGAAAATTGGTCAGTTATGATCGGTTTTTACAATTTTATAACCGACCGTTTAGAAATTATAATTGTATAAAACCGACCATACGGTTTTTGGCAGTTTTCGATCTGGTGGGTTTTGGCAGTTTTAGGCGGTTTTTGGCGGTTTTGGGCAGTTTTGATATTTTTTTGGTAAAACTATTTTTTATTTCAAAAATCGAAACCGACCGCCATGTCAAAAAAACTGAAACCGAAACCGACCGCCAAATTTGGTGATGACGTGAAACCGAAAATTCAGTTACGGTCTGGTCGGTTTCAATTTTTCGGTTTTTATGAACACCCAATATCTATATATTTGTTCATGATTATAGTGTCCTCAGCACAATGGAATATAATTATGATTATATGTGAAAAAGTTTAATTCCCATGATTTTTCAGTTCATTGGATTTAGACTGACATGATAATCGATGATAAGGTATACTTACACCTTGGATAAGTGTTATGTCCTTTCCAGGGCATTGACAAAGTTTTCCAGTATCGGATGTATGGAGTATACATTGGAAAGGATTGATATTGATCTTGGATAAGATAACATAAACTTACCGTTATATCTTTCCGAGTCAATATCAATAGTTGATCTTAGGTCTATGGATTTTAATCCTGATATGGTTAGGTGTTCCTGAGCAAGCACCGATAATCCTAGTCACAATATTTGGAATTTCACAATATAGGGTTAATCTCAAAATTTAATTCCAAATTTTACATAAATTAGATTTCAAATACAAATTATCATATAAAGCTCAAAACGAGCTTTCCAACGATATAAAGAATGCCCCCAAAGAGAGTCCAGAGTCAAAAGTTATGGCGAAAACAAAAACCTGAAACTCCCCAAGGAAAGGGCCTCGTCGCGGCGAGGGTCCCTATAACCCCAAAAATGCCATTTTTCACAATTTTAAATTCTTACCAAAAAATTCGAACCAAATCAAAACAAATGATGCATAATCTTAATTTTTAATCCAACATCAAGATATCAACAATTTGAAACTCAAAAGTGTACCACATTAAGCTCAAAATAACAAACCAAGCTCAAAAAGCAAGCACAAAATACAATTCACACTATCACACAAAATTCAAACCTAAACTCAATCTTCAAGCATTCAAACCCTCTAGAACAACCCAAAAAATTTAGAGCACATACCCAGAAATTGAATCCCAAATCTCAACCCAAAACAACCTATATGCATTAAACTCATTCCACTAGCTCAAGCACACATTATTATCAAGATATCACCAAAATCCACAACAAATACCACAACATGCATCCATAGCTCAAGAGCATCATGAACACTTATAAACATCACAAAATTCAGCCCTTAAACTCAGAAATTAAACATAACAATAGAAAGATTAGAAGCTTACCACAAGTTCTCTTAAGCTTTAAGTGCAAAACCACACCAATTCAAGCTTCAAATCCAAATGATCAAGATTTCAAGAAAAATATGACAAAGGAAGAGGGAGAGGGGGGTTCGACCTAGGGCTGGAATGAACCAGAAAATACTTTCAATTTTGTTAAATTTGGCTTTTGTTGAAAATAAAACAATTGGTCAAATGACCAAAATACCCTCCATGGCCAAAATAAATATATCTATACAATCAAGGGCAAACAAGTAATTTCATCTCACCCATATATAACACATAATTTTAGATTTTCAAAATTATTATCTTAATGCCAAATTAAATCCTGAAAATTTATTTCGAGCCCTGAACCCAATTTGGCCCAAAATACTCAGCTGTGACTATACCGCCCCGACTTGTCAATAAACTCCTACAGATAGACAGATTAAACATACTATATAATAATATTGTCCATAAGCATGGTATATCATGTAAGTTATAATTTTACCCTTCTTGGGTGAAAATTACAAAAATACCCATAGTACACCAATGGGGTCGTAAAATGCAATATATCAACATAGTTTCACATATTAAATTATATAATCATATAATTCCACATTAATAAATAATTAAACTAGTTAGGATTACTAATTCAGTTTCTTAACCTTAGGATATTATAGCTACAATGATTGCCTAATTGCTGTGCACGCTTTTGCTAATTAAAGATTTTCTTAAAAATTGTGTGTAATTTAAACTTTTAATTAAACATTAAATCTTTATAAATATACAACCATACATAAAATTCGAGATCCCTTCTTAAAAGTTAACAACAATATTCAAGATACATTTTATAAAAGTGTTGCTTCGCGAGTACAAAATAAAGGCCTAAGTCGTCCCGAGACTAAATACTTCAGGTCTAATCATCATGATATGTACAATCATCCTCAAGCCCTAGACTCATTATTTCTCAGGCTTTGCCTTGCCAATAAAAACGGTAGATGGAAACGATCGGCCGTATTCTACTACAGAAACATACCAATTATCATTTGCAACCGAAATCAACCCTAAATTTTATAAACTCTCCATAATGCCTAATTAAACATCAATAAATATATTTCAAGCAATAGTAGCAGCTAGAACACACAGAAACCTACTCCACTATTATTGACCCAAGTTTGAAGTCTTGAACTCAAACTTGCTCAACAACTCAACTAACTACCAAAACCAACATAAAAAAGTTTCAATCAACTCAAAATTAACCTAGAAATCTATTTCCAAACTCAATAATTCAGAAAAAACTTATTCTCAATAATATTGCATGTTTCAACCTAAAGAAAACCTCCACAAAGCTTAAGAAAAAGGACTAGGATCTTACCTTTTATATTCACCATTGGATTTCAGTTAGAATTAGTCAACAATAGTTGAAGAAATCTTTGGTTTTCTTCTCGTTTGCTTCAGCCGAAGCTAAGAGAGAGAAGGGGGTGAAGATGTCTTTGGTTTCTAACTTATCCTTAATTCTTAATTTAATAAAATGAGATAAAACTTAACATATATCTACTAAACTATTCTATTGAAAATCAAAATTTACTAATAAATTCTACATAAATCATCAAAATAAATTAAAATTCAATTTAGGCAAAATTCCTTATTTGCCATTTACTTAAAGCTTAAGCAATCCTTAGGCTTAGGTGTAAAATGGTCTAATACCATAATCCTGCCTACCCTCAACATTCCAATTATCAACATACATATTCTTCGCTACATAAAATGTTCTAAACTAACCCACGTGACTCTAACGACCAACCGTCGCATTTCTATCGTTACCGAGCAAAGATTACAAAAATATTATTTTTCACATATATCACATTCATACACTTAGAGTTTAAAAAAATCTTAAGAATTGAAAAATTGTAATCCTAATACTTATTTTTTCAAAGTAGGACTCTTAGTATATAATAATCACATAATATCATGCTCTATAAATATTTAGTGCTAATCATATCTTTAATCTATATTCTAAGTATGTGGTCATTACACTCAGTTTATGAGACAACGGTCGTCCATATGGAAAGGGGGTATCTGATAGTGACAGGTGGCTTGCACTGCCGATCGTGTATAGTATCCGCTGGAATTATGGACGTTGGATAAAAGGCATATTTTTCGGTGATGTGCGCATTTCCCGAGTCTAACTTAGAGGACAAAATCCTAATTTTATGAGATCTAGTGTCAGTAAAGCACCACATAAGATTGTTCCTAGGTAACTCTCCAGCTACCCTTCCCGAATCACCTTGTGACGGCTTCTGGATATTCTTGGTTGAACCTTCCCTTTTCTTGACGAATCGCCCTTCCGGAACTAAAAAGGTTCGGCCTTACCATGATTCCTATTAGATTAAATTTTGGCTTGGGACTTTAGTCTAGATTTGTTGTGGGCTGACCCAATAGCTTAAATGGCCCGTGAATGGGCCCGTCTTAGTTACTCTTGGACTTTAGAAGTACACGTGTTACATATGTAGAAACAAGGACAACAACGTATTATATTTATATTTACATATATATAAAGATGGGTGCACTCTTAATGGGTATTACCCATGAATGGGTAAAACTAGAAAATTTTAAATTTTTATGCTCAATTTTTCTATCTAATTAAAAAAAAATTCTCATTTTTACATCATATGGGCTGAGATTGTTCCATCGGTGAAAGAAAAAATTTTAAAAAAAGTGTTTTAACAAAAAAAAAAAAAGAAAAATAAAAAATGAGTTTGACTTAAATATATTTATATGAACATATTTTTCATATAGTGTAAAAAGATATACTTTTTATATTTTTTTTAATTAAGTAGTTAAATTAACCATAGAAGTTCAAATTTCTCTTACATTATTTGTCATTAGATCAAAATTTGATGGTTTAATATTTTAAAAATTAATATTTATAGTTAAATTTGTTTAGTAATCATTCATGAATAATACCCATTAAGAAGTATTCCATATAAAGATATTAAATGGAGAAGAAGATAGGCAGAGAGAGGAGAAAGGGGTACTAAAAAAAACTTTATAGAAGCTGAAATAAATAAAAAATAGTATAAATTAAAAGAAATGAAGTATGGATAATATAAATATAAAAAATCTCTTACCACATTATAAGTGTAAAGTTTGAAAGAAATACACAATTGTTATAATACAATCTAATACAAACTATTTATTATGTATTAAATAATACGATTCACATTGTATTGAAATTTTTATCATAAAAATTGTTACAGTATAATGTCTTATCCAAACGTAGTGTTGCTTATTATTTAATACAATACAACTCTTATATGGCCTACAAAATACGTCTTTATGTATGTTTTTTTTTTTTTTTGAAATGGAGAATTTTTATTTAACGAGAACGTTCATCCATTACAACAGATAATTCAACTTGCTAAAGATACAACCTGACATTAAACAAGACTGTCTCGCAACACAATGAGAGCCTTATTTGCAAATCATTTAACAAAAGAAATTAACACATTGTTCAGAAAAGAAACCATCTTGCGACAATCTTGTACTAACATACCAAATTGATATGGCATATGAACCTCCCCATTAATAGCTTGAACAACTACTAAGGAGTCCGTTTCTATTTCAACATCAGAGAGGCTATATTTTTTTATCCAGATTAGAGCTTCCTTGACCCTAATAACTTCAGCAATTTCTGGAGTCACCACACCAACTTTACTAATTGACACAGCTACAACTAGTTGAGAATTCTAATCCTGAATGACTATTCCCACACCAAAACGATTGTCAGCTTCAAAAATGGCTCCATCAATATTGATCTTGTATTTATAAACAATCGGCTTTCTCGAATGCTCCATGTCATTACTGTAATTCACATTAAGTAATGGATCTGATCTTTGATTTTGAGCATTTCTCCAACTTACAAGATTAGTTCTAGCCAACTTAACCACATCAAAAGCTTTAATACTTTTATTGTTCCAAAGGATATCATCACGGGCCATCCATATACGCCAAGCAACCATTCCTGCTTCTTCCCCTACTCCTATCTGTTTTTTTGTCAATAAATCCCCAAACCAGCTTGTAAAATCCGTGACCTCCTCCCCAGCATAATTAACAACCGAAATGTTCCAACATGATCTTGCAAAACCACATTGAACTAACACATGGCATATGGTTTCAACTTCAACATTACATAATGGACAACTTAAATCCACATGCACATTTGGTAATATCAAGAGCACAAATACTAATTATTCTAAATTTATTAATTAAAATAATTTTACAATATTTTAATTTTATTGAAAATGTATTTGAAAAAACTGGGATTGAGAGTATTTTCATTTATACCTTTTAATCAAATAAGCACTTTTCTTTCTCATAGGTACACTTTTTCATTGGGATGGCAGAGGGGAGCGTCTGTGACTTTCCAAGTAATTGTAAAAAAAAAAAAAACTTCGGCCTGCCGTAGGCTCCACCCGGGGGCCCATAATCGCCGACCAAGGGCTTATCCTTCGCATAGTTCAACCGCCCAAACCTCATTTTTGGGTGCTGTTCCCCACCATTAAAATGATAATAGGCATTCTAATTAAAAAAAAAAGTTATATAATAGGAAGTTTGTACCTTCTTTTTTGTTGGTGTCGTCCTACCATGTAGAATTACTATGTTACCCCCAATCTAATTTTGTTTCAAGATTTTTCATATGGTTGTACATACACTTTTTTATTTGAAAAGAAAACATAAATACACTGTATATATACAAAGATTATTTCAAGGACAAAAATAAGACTTGTTAATGTATTACACAAGCAGTTGCCTAACTAATTATGGTGAGTTGTTACATTAACAAAATTTGGGATAGTGTTGTATTTTATAGCCATCATCTCATGTTACCATAAGTTGCTAAACTTCGATTATATTAGTTTTACTTGTTTGATAATGTAGGCATACCAAACATTTAAGTCATAAATTAGTTTCTAAAATTATTTTTTATTGCAATTTATGTTGTTAATCAATTTCTCTCCATCGATCGAATTTATAGCGTTTAATTCCTATTTAATTAATATGAACCCACTTTAATTCAATAATAAAAAATAATGGGAACATTATAGGATGAGGATTGCAATGGGCTCCAGTAGAACTTATCTCTGGACAATGATTGAACATTTAGTTAAGATTTTACATATAACATCTTGCATATCCTCATCTAAACAATATAGGGTGTTTCTGTCATTCTATAAAGATTAAGTTAGAACGTCCAATCATACAGTATTATAATACTTTTTTTTTGAAAGGAAAGACAGTATATTATAATACTAAAAAAAATATAATAATTATTATTATATAGTGCTATATGTAGACACCTTTATGTCACACATGATAATTATATAATTCAAAATATATATGATTGCATACAACACTAAGGCCCAAAACAACCTGCTGCTAGTATAGGTCAATATTATACTCTTCCATCTTACCAGTAATCAAACTTTTCTTTAGGGAGCAGTATTCAAATTTCATATGCCATCTTAAGTCTTTAAAATAAATTCATAAAATAATCAGAAAAATAAAAGAAGCAGCAGCTATGTATCAGAATTGAAGAATATTTGGTTGTTTTGGTTCCAAAGAATATCCTTTCTTTCCAATGAAATCCAACATGCCCAAAACCACAAACTAAATTCTCCTCAGCTTTTTGTTACTTTTTTCTAAGGAAAGAAAATTAAACCAAATTCTCTACTTGTCTTTAGCTTGTGGTCATTGTTCTTTCTTGGAATATGGTTCAGAGAAAGGTTCCCGATAAGCTTGGAATCCAAGCTGATCGTTCAATGAACCATGATCAGAAGCTATTGATGAGCTTGGGAAAAACTTTTTCGTCTCAATACCAAGATGGGAAAAGAAGAGGACCTGACTTGAAGACAAAAATGATGAAGAAATCAAAATCTTTCAAGCTTTCTGATTTTGATCATCACAGCATGAAATCTTCATCAACTTCAACTTTGATCATTAAACAAGTCGACATATGCCATCCAGGAAAGCCTCCAACACAACACAAGCAGCCGACAACAATCAAGACTGGATATGGCTCCCCTAATTATATGAAGTCCACTAGCTGTTTTGATGCCAGAAAAGAGCAACAATCTCAGGTGAGTCTTAGGAACTCAAGTACCTCGAAAGTTGTTAGTTCAGTTTCTAATACCAAAAAACCTGGAAAAACTTCAAATAAAGCATTATCAAGCTCATCAAAGCTTGTTAGGACTTTAACAAAGACTCCTAGTTTTAAGCACTCAAGACCAACTTCTGCCAAGAGAAAATCTTCCAGGGTTGCCCTTTGTACTGCTGAAGATGATGTCAATGTTGAGAGACCAACTTGTTCTTCAACTCTCAAGGACTCCAAGTTTCCTACTCATCTGACTCTTGCTCCTGGAGGAACTGAGTCCGATGGAACCTCTATCATGAAGGTTTGCCCATATACGTATTGCTCACTAAATGGACATCTTCATACTCCTTTGCCTCCATTGAAGTGTTTCTTGTCAGCTAGAAGACGTTCCTTGAAGACACAGAAGAACATGAAAGTTCAAGTTTTGAGCCCAAGAAAGGGGAGAAAGTTACCATCTGAGGAGGAAGTGAGTATTGAGAATAGAGAGGCTGCAGAGAATGTAGGGATTGATTTCTTTATAGAAATCTATCCTATGACTAAGGAAGATGATGTAGAGAAGAATGATTTTGTATTAGCTTGTTCAAAAGGTGGAACTGAAGAAGCAGCGAAAGGAGAATTTGAAGCAAGAGATGGTTATTTTGAAGAGCAAGTTGTTGTTGAGATCTTGTCTGACGGATCACCACAGTCTGAGATTGACACGGATGAATCTCTGGGAATGGCAGAAATCTTTTCTGAAGGAGGAAATTATTATGAAGACAGAGATTACTCTTCAATGTCGGAACAAGAAGAGACTGAAGGAATGTACTCAAGTGAAAATGCCTCTGAAATTACTGATATGGAGTGGGAAGAGGGAAAATTTTCCGACGCAGATCTTGAAGATGATGCCGATAACTCATCAAAAATTATTACTACCTGCGATGTTAATATGATTCACGACTATGAATTGGATGTCGGTAAAGAGAAAACTGAATGTTTTGAAGTACTTGCTGAAGAGAACGTTACAGAGCAAGATATGGAGATTCAAGAATTTGGGACTGAAGATTCAGATCAACTTTCTTACACCGACGAAGTGTATAAAGATTTATACGAAAAAGAAGAAACTTTTGGAGAAGGTGGCGACCCAGATTCTATGCACAACAACATTTTCATGGCTGCAACATCAACAATGAGACTCAAAGCAGATGAAGCAGAAAAGATGATCAATCATGATGAGCTGACAGATAAAGATTCTTGTGACAATCCTAAAGATGAATCAAAGGAGGAGGAAACAAAGGGAGGGAAAAATGGAATTCATAAGACAGAGAAAGAGAGTGATTTACTTGAAGAACAACAAGTGTTTGACGAAATCTCAACACTAGATTCACCTACTGAACACATTGAAGAAAGGATCAAGTCAGGTAAGTTGGAGCAAGATATTGATGAAAACCAGAACACCCAATTGAAGAGCTTCAATGAATATGAAGATCAATGGCAGAAAAATTCACCAGAGAGGGAGGAAGGTGACAAAAACGAGAATGCAACCATGGAAATGGAAAACAAAACAGAGCAGCAAAAGAAGAAATCATCAACAACATTCTCACGTCTAGGCCAATTGAAAGACGAACAAGAAGAACTCCGCAACTTGTGTACCAGGTCCAGAAGAGGAGTCAAAGATTTGGAGGTAGAAACGACAAGAGAATTCAACCCAAAAGAACCAAATTATCTACCGGTTGTGGCAGACCCGGAAAGAGAGAAAGTTCATTTGAAGCACCAGATGATGGACGAGAGCAAAAACTCAGAGCAATGGATGATCGACTATGCACTCCAACAAGCTGTGACCAAGCTCGCCCCAGCAAGGAAGAGGAAGGTCGCTTTGCTTGTCGAAGCTTTCGAAGCTGTCACTCCAGAAACGCACCACCATCACCATCACCACCGTCACCCTACTTCGCCTGTGTTTCCACATAATGCCATAAGATTAAGACCCCTCCAAGCTTGCAGTTGATCATGGTAACTATAATGATAGTTAATGCTATTTTTCTAATGGATTGAAATAGTTTGGATCGAGTTCATAAAAGTTTAAGTAGTTTTATCAATCTTTGCAGATGATTGAGGAGAAAAAGTGAGAACCTCATGGGTGAAAACATTGATTGTTTTCAAACAGTGAAGAGGGTGGAAATGAGATTCCAACTTTAGTAGAATATGGTTTGTTTTTAAAGTTAAGGGTAATTTCTTTTATAGAATATTTATATGAATGACATTATGATATATGATATGGTTGCAACTTATATGATATGTAATGGGCAAATTCTTAGACCTTAAAAACAATTTATTTTATTTCGTTATGGTGTCGTGATTTGTAACATCAGCATCGCACAGGTGACTGTATTGTATATATACATATCGGCTCATATATATAATGTGAGAATCGTACTTTCTGGTTTGTTACTTTTAATTTGTCTTCAATTTTGAAGTGAGGATTTGAAGTCACAAATACTTAAATCATAAGCAATAGAACCATGTAGACGTAGCTAGGATTACTTCTCTATCGAAACAAGTAAATTGAGAGAACGGATCCATGAGAAAAATTTAGAGCATGTTTGGTATTGTTTTCTATTTTCTTGTTTTCAACAAATTGTTTCTAGGATTGAGAACAAAAAATAGTTTTTGAAGTTTTTAAAACATAAGTCATGTTTGGTTAGTATTTTTTAAAAACAATATTAACTAAAAGTGAATTGGTTTTTAAATTTTGTTGTTTTCAAAATTCTTGTTTTTTGTAACTTTGTTTTCAAACTTATATTTTTAAAAACAAAATACAGTTTTTTTAATTATAATGTAAAACATGCACTTATCAATATGCAATTCTTAGTACAGAAAAAGTTGCCTAGCAGTTTTTGCCTGTTAACATAACATATGGTACTCTTCTAGTACTACCTAACTAACTGTATATTGATTGCAGGAGATTCCAAAACAAGAGATTGAACCTCTTTATAGTATCTTTCTAGCTAATTTTGGTATGAACATGCTCTGAGAGATCGAGATCATTTAGCTCTTTTAGCATCAAAATAGATTTTTATGTTACTTTTACAATGTTCCAGCAAAATAACCCAAAATATTTATAGGCATAGGTTACTACGTTTGTCTATATATATTACTAGTTGTGGCCATGTGTCTATTGGCACATCCCTCTCTCACTTATATTATTATTATTATTATTATTATTGATAAGAATGAGGTGACTATGCACCCAACTTCATTGAACAGAAGAAACGAGAGCTACAAACTAACTAAAGACCAGTACAAGTAAAGATAAGAAAATAATAATGCAGTGGGAAACAGAACAAGATTAGCAGTTACAACAAAAAGGCCTTAGCCATTATCAAATGACCACTCAACATAGTCGTCCAACAAACTTGGATTCAGATCTGTCAGCTGAACCATTCCAACTGTATTTGTAGTGTGTGCCTATTTAGATATGTTATGCGCCATGAAATTACATTTTCTCGAGAAATGAATTACTCCCTGTTGAATCTCTTCGCCATTAATGAACAATCAACAAACACAGTAGCAAGAGATACAGAGACGAAGAGAAGAAGAGAAAGAGAAATAAAGATAGTGAAAGAGAAGATTAAAAACAAAGGACAATCTTATACTATTCAGTTAAGAGAATTGGCATTATATAGCCAATGATTACAACTGTAGTTAGCTGGAAAAATAACAGAATTAGTTAAAGGAAATCAACAAACAATACCGAACATAACTGACTCTCTCTAACCAACAGCTAATTGAATAGACACTCCTAACACGACCCCTCAAGATTACAATTTGAAGTATCTTGAATAAATGAGATGTCTTCAATTGTAAGCTTGGAACGAAACATAGGAAACCTTTGAGTGGATATTGCCTTTGTCAGACCATCAGCCAACTGATCTTGAGCTAGAACATGCTTAACTTGGACCAATTTTTGAAGGATTTTCTCTCGCACAAAGTAAAGATCAAGCTCAATGTATTTAGTACGGGCATGAAGAACTGGATTGGCCGTGAGAAGGACCGTACTAAGATTGTCACTCCAGATGACAGGAGGCAGGATGGTGCGAATGTGTAATTCAGTGAATAACAAATGGATCCAAGTAAGCTTAGCAATCGTACTAGCAAGATTGCGAAACTCGGCTTCAGTGCTTGATCTTGATATAGTGTGTTGCTTTTTACATTGCCAAGCAATTAGATTATCCCCATAAAAGATTGTGAAGCCTGAGGTGGAACGTCGATCATCTATGTCAGTGGCCCAATCAGCATCACAAAATGCTACCACTTCCTGTAGAGAAGACTTTTTGAGATGAAGACCATGAGTGATGGTGCCACTGAGATACCGTAGTATTCTTTTTACTGCTAACCAGTGTGTTAGTTGGGGAATTTTCATGAACTGGCAGACTTTATTGAAACTGAATGAGATTTCAGGTCTTGTTATGAGAAGATATTGAAGTGATCTATACAATTGAGGATTTGGAACAGGTTCACTACCGTATGATGAGAGTCGAAGGCTACTGACCATTGGAGTAGGAGCTGGTTTGGCATCATGCATTTGAGATCTATATAGCAAGTCTCGAATATATTTTGCTTGAGACAAGTGTAATCCAGAGGTTGTTTGTTGCACTTCAATTCCTAAAAAGTAGTGTAAGTCACCAATGTCCTTGAGAGAAAACTTGTTGTCAAGTGCTGCAATTAGATGTTTGATTGTAGTGTTGTTGATGCCAGTTACAAGTATATCATCAACATACACAAGCACTAAAGTGGTATGTGTTGAAGTGTGTTGTATGAAAAGAGAGTGGTCAGATTTAGATGGGACAGAACCTAGGTCTAAAAGACAGTTGTGGAGCTTATCAAACCAAGCATGGGGTGCTTGGTTTAGACCATATAGAGTTTTGTGCAACTAGCATACAAGATGAGGAGCTGAAGCAAGTTCAAAACCTGGGGGTTGTAGCATGTAAACTTCTTCATTCAATGTGCCATTTAGAAAGGCATTATTAATGTCAAGTTGCTTGATTGACCAGCCATGTGACAAAGTTATAGACAAGACAATACAAATTATCACAGGTTTAACAACTGGACTAAAAGTTTCAGTAAAATCGAACCTAGGTTGTTGATGAAAACCCTTAGCAAGAAGACGAGCTTTATACCTATGATGTGTCCCATCTGAATTTTCTTTTTCCCTAAATACCCATTTGTAGCCTATGGGAGTTTTGCCTTCTGGTAGAGGAACAAGAGTGTAAGTTCCATTTCTTGTTAAAGCCAACATCTCATCTGTCATTACTTGATTCTATTATTCTTGCTGCCAAGCTTCTTTGACATTTCATGGAATCTTGGTTGTGAGATAGACCTTAGGCTTATGAATTCCAAAATTTCCCCTTGTTTGAAATGCGTGAGAATTAGTGGTGATTTCTGGTTGTGTAGCAGGAACTGATGCTAATTCAAGAGCAACAGATGCTGATTCAATTACAGCAGCAGATACCGGTATGACAGTAGCAGCTGGTAACAAGTCTGTTGATGGTGGAGCACAGATGTTGCTATCTTGTGAAGGAGAAAAGGTGGTCAGATCAGGTGCCTGTTGTGTCAGACCAGTAGGTGTGATTGTTGATGCTGAAGCATATGTTCCTGTACTTACATAGCAGCACTTGCCATAGGAGGCATAGAATTATTAGTGTTAACAGGGGTAGTATTCATGCAAGAACTAGTGAATGTGCTTGTGAGTGGAATTTGAGTAGGTGTAGAAAACTTAGAATAAGTGAAAGAATCAGCGACCAATTTGGGAATGGTAGTAAAAGGAAAAGATGTTTCATCAAAAATGACATCTCTTGAGATGTACAATCGGTCAGATGAGTCTAAGCACCTGTACCTCTTGTGATTTAGACTATACCCTAGGAAAGTACATGGGGAAGACCTGAATTGTAACTTGTGTTTTTTGTAGGGTCTTATATTGGGAAAACATTTGCAGTCAAATGTTTTTAGGGTAGTGTAGTCAGGTGAGATATTGAATAACTTCTCTATGGGGGATTTGTGTTGAAGGGTAGGGGTAGGTAGTCTAGAAAGAGGTTCTAAAGGCTTCATCCCAATATTTGAGAGGCATAGAAGCATGTGCAAGAAGAGTGAGACCATTTTCAACAACATGTCTATGCTTTCTCTCAACTAAGCCAGTTTGCTCATGTGTAGTGGGACATGGGTGCCTATGAGTGATGCCAAATTGTTTAAGATAATTAGTGAAGGACATAAACTCCCCTCCCCAATCTGTTTGAAGGCATTTAATCTTTTTACCAAGTTGTAATTTAGCTTCTGTTTTGAATTGCAGGAAGGTTTATAAAACCTCAAATTTGTTCTTAAGCATGTAGATCCATGTGAATCTAGAATAGGCATCAATGAAATGGATGTAGTATTTGTATCCATTTACAGAAGTGGTTTTTGCAGGACCCCACAAGTCAGCAACAATCAATTGTAATGGCTCATTATAAACTGTGAGTGAGGATTTTGGAAATGGTAACTTGTGAATTTTACCTAAACAACATGAGGAACAAACAAAAAAGGAATTTTTATTATTGATAGTGATATTACAAGATTGAAGGACAGATTTAACAATCTTTTCTGATGGATGGCCAAGTCTATTATGTCATATATCATACTCAGAAAGTGTGGATCTGTTACAATGAGTACAAGTGGAAGAGTTTGACGCAGTGTTGGTTGACACAGTGGCTGTTAAGGCAGATGGGGCAGTAGCTAGTGTGGTTGGTTGCACATGAAATTAAGATGGCTTAAAAATATAGAGGCCATTCTGGTGTATCCCAGTGAGAAGGGTGGCTTGTGTTTCCTGGTCCTTAACAAAATACTTGTCAGCATGAAACTCATAGAAGACATGATTGTCATAAGCAAATTTAGAAACACTAAGGAAGTTCTTGGTAATTTCAGGAACATGTAAAAGATTGTTTAGCACAAGAGGAGGAGAGTTATTTGTATGAATAAAAGATTGGCCAATATGTTTGATGGACAGACCTGAACCATCTCCATGTTGATATGCTCCTTCATACTCAGTGTTGATGTTGAGATTTTGTACATCAGGGGTGCAATGATTGGATGCACCAGAATCCGGATACCAGTTGCTATTATCAACCTGAGTTGTAG
Organism: Cannabis sativa; assembly: GCF_029168945.1. NCBI lineage: Eukaryota > Viridiplantae > Streptophyta > Magnoliopsida > Rosales > Cannabaceae > Cannabis > Cannabis sativa. The sequence continues at coordinate 12,773,894 of NC_083607.1, forward strand.
CAGAAAAATTTGCTTGAGCATTGGGAGGGTTGGGAGGGGGAAAACTCCTGTAAAAATCTTGTCAAATTTGTTAAAACAATCGAGAACCGTGTGCCCAAGCTTGTGGCAAAGCTGGCACTGAACTCGACTTGAGGAGATGGAGAATCTGCCACCTTTGGTGAAACCATAAACACCACGGCCATTAGAATTAGGGAAAGAGGAAGGATTAGGATAGTTACCTCCATTATTAGCACCACGATTATTGAATTCTCGACTGTTTCCTCGAGCCAAACCAGAAGAGGATGAAGGAGGAATTTGATTTTGATTGGGGAATCTGCTGGTGCAATTTTGATAATTCTGATAGGCTATATTAGCTTCTAAATATTGATCCATCTTAGTTGTAGTAAGATTAACACTCAGATCATTTTCTTGATCAGAATCGATCTTCTCAATTCAAGATTCGGATGCTAACAAGAGAACTTCAATCTCAGCAACCGAGTATTCCTTAATTCTAGTGTTGGTTGATATGATTAAAGTATCATATTTAGGTGGTAATCCTTTGAATATAGCAGCTATGTGATCCCTTAGACTTAGAACTTCTCCAACTGAGGTGAGGAGATCCACATGTTGCTTGACTTTTAGTAGATAGTCATTCAAAGACATAGCTTCTTTTCGAAGTTTCTATAATTTTGTTCGAAATTCCAAGATCTTGGAGGAGACTTGCAAGGTGAAGTGTTTTTCCAGAGCACTCTAGATTTGTCTCGCTGTATTGCAACCAACCATGCGTGTAAGGACACTCTCTGTCATTGAGGAGTGAAACCAAGAAACCAATAGTTGATCTTGAACCTCCCATTCAAGAAAGGTTGGATTGAAGTTATTCGAAGCTTGATCAACATCAATGAGAAATTGAGGTGGAGGGGCACGATCTTGAATGAACATTTTTATTCTGTTTCCACAAATTGCAGCAAGAACCTACTATTTCCACAAAAGAAAATTGTGATCATTTAGTCTAATAGACATATTATGATTGAAGTAAACAGGATTGAACTCATCAGAATTGTTTCTCGATCGAGTTAGATTCGAAGCTCCATTTGGTTGATTTGCAGGTCTGTTAGCATTCGAATTGCTCTGAGTGTTAGGTCCAATGTTCGCCATATTAGCCGACAATGGAGGAAATAGCTCTGATACCATGTTGAATCTCTTTGCCATTGATGAACAATCAACAAACACAGTAGCAAGCGAAACAGAGAAGAAGAGAAGAAGAGAAAGAGAAAGAAAGATAGTGAAAGAGAAGATTGAAAACAAAGGGCAATCTTACTATTCAATTAAGACAGTTGGCATTATATAGCCAATGATTACAGCTGTAGTTAGTTGAAAAAATAACAGAATTAGTTAAAGGAAATCAACAAACAATACCGAACATAACTAAATCTCTCTAACCAACAGCTAACTGAATAGACACTCTTAACACTCCCCACCCCCTTAGAAGGCTGCAAGAATTTAGAAAATGTCTTCTAGCTGTGGAAATAGTAAAGCCTTCCCTACGGTCATTTTTGACATTAAACATCTTTAAGACTACCTCGTTGTTGCACTGGAACACCACAGTACAATAGCCAAGCTCCACCGATAAGTTTGCAGCCATGCAAAGAGCGTGCACCCCACACAACTTTGGATCAGTTATATGACTCATTGCAGTTTTGATGGATAATTTATCACCCCATTCATTCCTAATGACCATTGCCAGCATAGAATTTTCTGCATTTACAGTCACATCCGAATTGCAATAGACCTAGGATGTTGGAGGGGGACTGCATGTTACAATCGGCTCCACAGAGTTTGAGACAACTAAGGAATGATCCTTGATTTTCCCCTAATTGTCACCATTAGATGGTGCAACGGTGTTATCTCCTCTCCCACCAAACTACTTCCACAATACACACAAAGGGTTGCTACCATTAATTCATTGAGTGATACGTTTGGTGGTCGATTAAAACCTTCCTATAACCATTTAGTCCATTCTCTCCAGTTCCCCACTTTTAGGTGCCCTGTCTTGATTCCCGAACTTGTACTGTACCATAAGGCTTTTGCATAGCAACATTCGTCTCCATAGAATTATCATACAACATACACATATTAGAGCCAATGTCCATGAAGGTGGATAATTTACCTTTGGTGAGGAAGGCATCACGGAGTAGCTGCCACCATAATAGCTTAAGGTGTGGATGAAGTGTAGATTTCCAAATTTTCTTCCATATCGGATCAAATCCTCTTTCTCTAAGGGACCCTTTGATAAGCTTACATGCTGATCGAATGGTGAACTCCCCACTTGTTTCTAGAAGCCATGTCCAACTATGATTTCTCGATTCATCTGGCATATCAATGTCCAAGATAGCCTTGGTATCCTCATAAGCAAACCAACCCCTCACCATCTTCACATTCCATTAGTTGTTGTCAACAATAAACTGCTTCACCCAAACCACACTAGATGTTGCACTGTTTAGAGGAACTGGACAACGATTCCTGTAAGGGACCCAAGGATCAAACCAGATAGAAGTACTAGCTCCATCGCTAATTTTTCTACAAATTCTAATTTACGGCAATTTTTGGACACCTAGAATTGTTTTCCAGATGGCTGAATGACCAGAATATTTAGTCAAATGACCTTAAAAAGTTTTTTTAATTAACTAAGTAACCTCTATTTTTAAAAATTTAGCTAATCTAATTTTCTCTAAACTTTTATATCTCAATGATACCCTTTATTATTTTATATGCTTTCATGCTCTTCATCTATTTTTTTAAAAATCTCTTCAAATCTGTAGAAAAGTAATTTATATTATAAGTACATATAGATAAGATCAACATTGTTTTCAAGAGAACGATTACATTCAAGGTAAGTGAATGAACCCTAATTTTTTAATTTCTTATTTTGAATGTAAAAAAAAACAATAAAAATTGTATTTTTTTTAACTAGATTCTTGTTTTTCATATATATGTGATAGAAACAACAATAAAAATACGGTATATACTATTTTGGACCTTGTATTTTGTAAAAGTTATCAATTGGACCATCTGTTTTGTTAAATGACAAAATAGACCATATATTTTCCAAAATGGTAAAAATAGGACCCTGAGCTAAATTTTTAAATTTTTTTTTATTATAACTAACTTTCAGAAATTTTTTAACACGAACAGATTCAGAAAATGTAACCAGTTTTATCATAACATATCTAGATCAGATTATTTTTAAATTTCATTTTGACAAAAAATCAGTTCAGGGTCCTATTTGTACAACTTTAGAAAATACAGGGTCCATTTTGTCATTTAACAAAATAGATGGCCCAATTAGTAATTTTTGTAAAACACAGGGTCCAAAATAGTATTTACCCATAAAAATATCAAACTAGCCATATTATTACTATTTTATAGTTTTTGAGTTGAAAATCCCATTTTTGCGATATGAACCCGAGGTTGAAGATGAATTGCAGGGGGCTCGACTGTTAATGGTTGAGCTCGACTATGTCAGTTGAGATGGTGATTTTGGTAGATCTCGACTATGTTAGTTGGAATTACAGTTTTAGTAGAGCTCGACTATTGTCAGCGAAGATGACAGACGTAACGGTAGGGCTCAACTAGATTTGATCCCAATTTATATTTTTAATTGTTAAAATTTTTCATCAATGTTTGCTAAAAGAGTGAAATTCAATAGATGTGATAATTCTAATAGAGCTCAACTAGCTTGACCAAACATGGTGACTTTAGTGTTAAAACTCAATTGTTGTTAAACTCTTTGATGAACAAATTGATAACACTTAATTTAATTTAGTTGAAAATTGAACTTGTTAAATATAATTTTAACATCAATATATTTTAACTATTTTTTAATATCAACCATCTATTTTTCATATAGGAATGACTCGAATAGTAATCTATGTTCAGTACGATGGAGAGTAGAAGGATGAACAAGTGGTCGCCAAAAAATAAGGAAGTTATATCTATAATTATCGATGAATCGAGCACTGCATTTGAGATGTTATTGGATAAATTGTATAAGAAGATTGGAGCCAATCAAAACGACATCGAATTAAAAATAAGTTACTTACCCGTAACACTTGCAGAAAACATGCCGCCACGTATTTTACGAGGGGATGAATGTCTTGCAGCTTATCTTTTGGACTGTGAAGAGAACAATCGCAGATCTACACTACGTGTGGAGCTTATATGAAGTAAGACATAGGTGAAAAAGATATTGAAAGTTGTACAAAAGAAATTGAACAACCCTTAGTAGATAACTACTTTGATAATGAATTCTACTTTGAAGAAAATATTTGTTATATTGCTTCTGCACCAGGTGAAAGTGGTGTTAATCTCGATTGTGAATTTTTGGATCATCTTAACAAAAGCACAACAGGATCATCTCCAACTCCATACTATTCACAGGAAGAATTGATGATTGAAAAATTACATCGACCCATTTAACTATCTGTTGGAGCACTCAGACCAACAAAATCAACTCATAAGTGAAGATACATTTAGTTTCAAAAATGGGTCGAATTTGGCGATTGGTCAAGAAATCAAGAATAAAGATGAGGTGAAGTTTACGTTGAAAGATACTGCGATGAAGGCTTACTTTGAGATGAAAATCGCAAAATCTGCCAAGTCATTATATGTGAAAATGCATTGACAAGTCATGAAAATGGGCAGTGCGTGTAGCAAAAGTTAGCAACTTAAAGCATTTCTCAGTACAAACTTATTGTCCCACTCACACTTGCTCCCTTATCAGCCGATAGAGAAAGCATCGTCAAGCAAGTGCAGATACAGTTGCTAATGTCATAAGGTACTATTTTGACGGTCAGAGAGAGACACTGAAACCTAAAGCAATAATGAATATTATGCAAAACAATCACATGCTGATAAAATATTAGAAAGCTTGGAAAGGGAAAAAGATTTCAAACAACCTTCTTAGAGGTTCACATGAATTAAATTTTCCAAATCTTCCAACTTACTTGTACATGGTTTGAAAGATGAAACCAGGCACGATCACACATTTGGAGGTGGATGAAGACTCTAAATTCAAAAATATTTTTATAGCATATGCAGCATGGATTAAAGGATTTTGTTGTATGAGAAAGGTTATTGCGGTGGATGGAACTTGGCTAAAGAGTAGGTACAAAGGTGTAATGCTCATTGCAACGACACAAGATGGTAATTTTTATCAATATCCTATTGCTTGGGGCGTAGTTGATTCAGAGAATGATGGTTTGTGGTCATGGTTTCTCAGAAAGTTACATGACCTTATAGCGGATTAGAGTGAATTGGTCTTCATTTTAGATAGGCATCAAAGCATCATCAATGGGTTGTCAAATATTCAAAAGAAGTCGCAACATGGGCACTGTAGGTGGCATTTATCTCAAAATATTAAAGCATGTGTTAGAGTTAAAGGTGTCGTAAAATTATTTGAAGAAACTGCTAATGCTTATAAAGTTTTCGAGTTCAACCAACTTTATGATGAATTGAAGAATAAATATTCTAGAGCTGTGAATCATCTTGAAGAGTCAAATGTACCACTTAGGAAATGGGAAAGCTCTCACTTTACAGGTTGTCGCTACAATATTATGACTACGAATGGTGTTGAATCTATTAATGCAGTAATGAAGGAACCAAGAGAGTATCCTATAATTGCATTGTTGGAGGGTATGCAAGCAAAAGTCTCTGAATGGTTCAAAAACCGTAGCAATGTTGTGGCATCTATCAATACATAATGTACACCTTTAAGTCCACTGACCGAGAATATCATTTTGAAAAGATTCAAGAAAACATTGGAAATGAATGTCAAGTAGCTTAATCGATTTGAGTAAGAGGTTACTGGTAAGGGCAACGATGCCATAGTTGATTTGGGTCAAACACAATGCTATGGTTGTTTTTTTGACCTTGATAAATTTTCTTGCGTGCATGCATTAGCAACATATGAACAAGCTGGAATAGAAGTATATGATTTGTGCTACACTTATTATAAGTTGGAAACTTGGGCGTTGGCTTATGTGGATACAACTTATCTAGTGCCTCAATGAAAAGAATGGAATATCGATGAAGTTGAATTACTTCTGAAGGTTTTCCCTCCAAATGTCCCAATCAAGCGTGGTAGAAGAAAAACGAATAGAATCCCATCAATTGGAAATGGCAAAAAATGGGTTAAAAGGTGTGGGTTTTGTGGAAAGTCTGGCCATTCCACAAAGACATGCCCCCTAAGAGCCACGAATTCTAAATTCTATTTTTTTTATGGATATGCTTATTTCAAATTACTATGGTTAATTCCATTAAAAAAAATTACTATGGTTAATTAATTTATATCAATGTATTTGAATATTTTAGTATTTTTGTGTCTTTACTTTAGTTAAAACTCGATTGGTTTGAGTTAACTTGACCATTTGTCGTTGAAATTCTTATATATTTACCAGACTTTGAACACAGGGCTCTACTGACAATAGTTGAGCTTTACAATGTATGGTTGAGATTTATAATTATAAAATATATTTTCAAGAAATGGCTCAACTGACATTAGTTGAGCTCGACTTTAAGTGGTTGATGTTAGTATAGATTAAAAGTATCGGGCTTGAGTGAATTATGTGGAGCTTAACTATATATGGTTGAGATTTATAATTATTAATCAAATTTTCAAAAAATAGCTCAACTGAGAGTAGTTGAGCTGACTATATGTGGTTGAGATTAGTAAAAATTGTAATAATATGACTCGACTGTAATTAGTAGATCTTCACCATCACATGGTTGGAATTCATAATTATTAATCAAATTAATTTTTATATTGATAAAATTTTGTGGTTAGAAGTGACAATAGATATTATACCATTTTGTAAATAGATTAAAATTATCAAGATTATTATGAAATGTAAAGAATGTAGCAATAGAGATTATAACATTTACAATATATAGTTTTGTCTAAAGTAAATATGACATGTCACAATAATATTTTAGAAACACAATTTTTTTCTTCAATAGATTAAATCATTAAGATTATTATTAGTTTTCTTTATTAGTAGAGAATGTGGCAACATACATTATAACATTTTTAAAATACATGGTTCTGTCTAAAGTAAATATGAAATGTTACAATAATATTTTAGAAATATAATTTTTTTTCTTAAATAGATTATATCATCGAGATTATTATTAATGTTCTTTATTAGTAGAGAATGTAGTGTTAGGCTAATTTTAGTCTAAGTTTCGAGTTGCGTTTTTAGGTAGTTTTCTATCTTTGTTTCTAGTTTTAGGGTTATTTTATGCTTGATTCTTTTGTTTCAAGTCCCGGATGTTTAAAGGAAGTATTCACAAGAATCGAGGACAAAAGTGTTAGAATTTATTTTACCAGGATCTTAGATCTACTCACAAGTATGTTGTTTAACATCCTAAATATGAACTTTCTAAAACGATAATTAAACACATATAAAGTTAAGAAAACCTTACATTGGTTGCAGCGGAATAATATGTCTCCTTTCTGTGGCAGAGTATTATCAAGATCTGACCCTGAATGTCGTTCTATTTGAATAAGATCCTTTACAGCCTTCCAATCTATGATTGAGGTACCACTTGCTGTGTGTGGGCACTACTCTATCACTAGAGGGTTTGAAATTATGAAGAAGAAGAAGAGAGAGAGAGAGAGAGAGAGAGAGAGAGAGAGAGAGAGAGAGAGAGAGAGAGAGAGAGAGAGAGAGAGAGAGAGAGAGAGAGAGAGAGAGAGAGAGAGAGAGAGAGAGAGAGAGGAAGGCTCAGTTTTTCTGAAAGACAATCTTAAGAAACTGTTGAAAAACTCTCAAAAACTTATTATTTTGACTGAGCCATCACTTTCTATTTATAGGCAACTACTAGGTTTAGGTTAGTAATTACTTGGCATTAAAATAATGAAAATATTAATTGGGAAAAGCCAATCAAGTGGCCGACCATAGGTGTTAGTGGGCTCACTTGAATTTTGCAGTTTTCACAATTTTTTATTTCTATTTTCTCAAAAACGCCAATTTTCCAATTCTAACCATTTAAATGCATAAACTAATTATTTAATAACTAAAATAGATTATTAAATAATATTGTCATTTAATATAATTATTAATTAGACATATAGAGTCTCTTAATTAATACATAAACCTGAAATCTCTTTTCTTTACAATTTCACCCCTGCTTAGTAAAAATTCACAAATTAGACATAGTCTAACTTTAGAATTATAATTGATTAATAATAAATCAATTATTGAGCCTTACAAGCAGTATGATCTCAACTAGAATGGGGACCATGGATCTATAATGCTGAGCTTCCAATAAGCGAACCGAATTTACTAAGTAAATTCCCTAACTTATTAATTTCTTGTTGAATCCACTCTTAGAACTTGGAATTGCACTCTCAGACTTATATAGAGCATTCTATATGTTTCACGATATAGATATGCTATCTCATTTAACCATTGTTATAATGTTAATGTGATCAAAGATCCTCTATATAGATGATCCACATCGAGATGGGATAAATTTACCGTTTTCACCCCTCAATGTATTTGGCCCCTTAAAACACTTAGCTACCTGTAAATGATATTTTAGTGATCTAAGATATAGTCACTGAAACAGGAGCTCATCCATTTACTTCTATTTAGCTAAGCTCGAAGGGAATCATCACTTGAATTCTATACACCAGTAGAAGCTATAGATTCCATATTTATGTTCAGCGCTCCCACTCAATCATACTATCATGTTCCCAAAATATACGTATCACCCTGACCCAAAAGTAGGCTTAACTAATAAATCAAAGAACATGAATAACACTCCTGAGTTGAGCCTAAACATATCAGGATTTCGATTCTTTTAATCTAAGATCAACTACTGATATTGACTTGGAAAGATACAACGGTAAGATTATAATATCTTGACTTAGTTCAATATCGGTCCAGTCCAATGTATACTCCATACATTCGAAACTAGTATACTTTACCAATGTCCTATAAAGAACATAACACTTACTCCAAGTGTAAGTACACATCATCGCTGATTATCACATCAGTGTAAATTCGAAACACTGATGAAACAGGGACTTAGTCTTTTGAATCATATAATCACAATCACATTCCACTGTGTTGACAATACTGTAATTGTGAATAAATATATGTTCTAGACTTAACTTATTTTGTGCATATATTAAATATATTAAACCATAAGCATGAAAAATTCATGCAAACATAAATCACTTTAAATTTCTTAGATTGATAACTAATCAGATTGTAATGGATTTTATTTAGGGCACAAACCTAACAAAAAGATGACAGAGTTGAAAAGAAAATGTACAAAGTAATTTTCTGCTAAAGCCCAACGCGACGGGCAGTATCCTTTATTGTGATGGGACTTGGCAGAAAGTTTTCTAAGTTGAGAATGCTCTAGCCATCACAACGGGGAATAAGCTTCGCCCCGATGAAGCCTTCCTAATTAATATATGGGTAGTTTCGTAATTTCACTAATTTTAAAGAGAAAACTTGGCTCATTTAAAGGGGAGTAGGTGATTTTTTTAGAAACAAAGGAGAGGACTTCAAGAGCGGCTTGTGGTGACCCAAATCAATTCCTTCAACCAGTTTTTTTCTTCGCACTTAATTTTTTTTATGTTATTTTCTGTTTCAATTTTAATTATGGATTTGACTATGGAGGTTATGAACTAAACTCCTATTTGGGGAGATGATGAATGTTGATGATATTATTTTTTCGGTTAATGATAATTGCTATTTCTCCTTTCTTGATTATGTATTTAACCATATTTATGCTGAATTACATGTTTAAGATTGATCACCTTTTGCATGCTTTATGATCTCAATTCAAAATATGAACAGTGAGTTTTGAGAATGCTAAAATTGGATAAACTGGATTTTGATGTGAAATGAAAGTATTTTCATAGCCTTAATGCCATTGAGATTATTGCTTAATGATGATTATATGTTAGTCTAATTCAGAGATGATTAAATGACATATGATTTAGGGCCTAAAAGATCTGAAAAGAGTTGTGTTACTTTTTATAATCAGTTATTCACATTAAGAAAGAGAATAGTAATTAGAATTAACCATTGGGTAATTAAATCAACAAGATTCTTTTCCCTAATTTCTCATCCTTTATTAAATACTTTTATTGCATAATTTTATTTTCTTGTTAATCTTTATTTTATTTCAATCACAAATTTTCAGTTACCAATTAGAAATATGTCTGATATAGTGGTATTCAGTTCAATTCCCTATAGGATCGACCTCACTTGTGTCAGTACTACTTGATTATGTGCACTTGCGTAGCTATTCATATTTTTTGTAACAAGTTTTTAGCACTGTTACCGGGAAATTGTTTAAAAATTGATATTACAGAAATTTGACTAAATTCGGTTTTGGTTTTTATTCTTACTTCTTGCTAACTGTTTTGTCTTCATTTTTTCTATCCTACCTCAGGTGCTTTTGGTATATTTGACATCAAGGAGCTAGCTCTATCCTAATAAAATTTCTAGGTTTTACTAGGATTATATTATCAAATTAAATTAAATATCTAAGAAGATAAATGATATGATATAACCAACTAGGATATTTTCTATATTATTTTCTATTCTTATAATTTAATAAAATTAAAATAATGAAATAAACTAATTTAAAAATAGATATGGTTAAGAAAGTATTATATTATAAATAAAATAATAAATAAATGATAAATTTAGAAATTGTATACTAAAAATCACTATTTTATGCTTTTTTTAAACATCTACAAAAATATCTAGGTTATTTAAACATATATTTTATTATTTATATATCTATGATAAGTAAAGTAATATAATATTGCAATAAATATCAATTTTCTAACTTAGGACTTTTAAATAATAAATTATATAATTAAATGACAAATTTTGAATTTAAAATACATGATTAAGATGTTTATAAAAATATCTAAGTTAATTTCAAATTTATTATTATTTAAATAATCATATAAGATGATTTATAATAAAATATTTTAATTTAAAACGAGAAATATATCTTTTAATTCTAAAATATATTTAATATTAAAATTTCTAATCTTATAATTAAATAATCTATAAAATTAAGAAATTAACAAATTTTAAAAATTTAACCATAATTCAAATATAAAATAACTAATTTTTAATTCAAGCTTCAAAATATCAAAAATTAATAATAAACTATTAAAATAATTAAATATTATTAATTTCCAAATTTAACATTTAGGTTTACATATTAAAAATAATATTTTACACTAAATTTAGGGGTTTTGAATTGAAAAAATTTAAAATTGGGTGAAAAAAATAATAGAAAATTAAATTTTGGGTGCAAAAGCACCCTTGTTCGAATCTGCTAGGCTGCAAGCAGCCTTGTTTGGGCGCGTTAGGTATTCCCTAGACCAATGTACGAGTACAGAACACCTTGCTAGCAGGGTCTTTGTTCGGACAAATTTGAGAATTGCAGCACTCAAAGAGGGTGCTCTGAAACAAATTTGAAAGAGAGATTTCATGGTGAATTCGAAAATGAAGAGAAGAGGAAGAAATGACATCTCCTTTTTTAATTCTATACTCTTTCATTATATAGGTACTCACATAGGGTTATCTTTAGATGAGATAGGCTTGGAGTAAAGACTTGGACTGAATTTTTCACTTAGGGCCGAATATACATATGGGCTTTAGCGTTAAATTTTTGCCAATTTATTTCAACTAATGAAACAAAAGTGTCTTTTGTAATTTTAGTACTTTTCTCATCTAATTAGTTAAATACCAATTTTATTTTAACAACTATAAATAATTATCAAATAAGATAAAATTTAAATTTATTTAATAATTACACCCACAAAGTGTATTAATTAACAAATAAACTCATCTTTCTCTTTTCTTCTAAAAAATACCCGAACTTGGTGAAAATTCTCAAATAAGACATAGTCTTTTTTTGAATTCTAATTTACTTATTAAATCAATTAGTTGAGTCTACAAGACGATATTATCCTAGATAATGTGGGGACCATGGACCTATATAACCAAGCTCCTAATAGGTAGATTTGAAATTTACTAAGTAAATTTCCTAACTTATTAATTCCTTCTAACTACAATATAGATTCAAAATTTCACTCTTGATTAAATAGAACACTCTATATACCAAATATAGATACATTATGAATTATCCATTGTTACAATCTAAATAATTAATGATACTCTATAGACGGTTTACATTGATTAGAAAAAATTTACCATTTTACCAGTCAATGTATTTTATTTTTAAAACACTTAGCTACTTATAAATGATATTTCATAAGCTAATATAATTACTGAAATGAGCACTCTATTATTTATTGCATTAAGCCAAACTCTAAGGAAACTATTATTTCACTTCGAATAGTTATATAAGCTATAGAATCCATACCAAATGTTTAACGCTCACACTCAATTACACTACCGAATTTCCAAGATGTAAGTGTGGGCTAGTCTTACGAGTGATTAGGTAATAAACAAGTCAAAGAACTCGTATAGCTAGAACTTAACCATCTCAGGATTGAGATCAATTGACCTAAGATCAACTAAGTGACATTGACTTAGAATAGACATAATGGTAAGTTTATGATATCTTTTTTACTATCAATATCGGTCCAGTTTGATGTATAGTCGATACATCCGATACTAGTTTACTTTACTAACGCCCTAGAAAGGACATTCCACTTATACAAATATAAGTGAACTACATCGTTGATTATCACGTCACTGTAAATCTAGTGTACTGATAAATCGTGAGAAAAAATAGTTTGAAGCATATAATTATGATTATTTTTCACTGTGTAGACAATAGTATAATCATGAATAACTATATGTATGATATTTAATAGAATTTATATATTAAAATATAATCATGAAATTAATCATTTAAAATATGTACCATTAAATGATTTTTGATTTTTATTAATTAGTAAATATGATTTTATTTGGGTTTTATTTAAGGAATAAGATCCCAACAGTAACTTCCAAATTGCTCTTTTTCTGGCTAGGTGTTGTCTTTTGAGCTGTTTCCCTCCTTGTCTGAGCACTTAGCCACAAAATCTATTAAAACTTGTACTTTTACTGTTATTGACCCTACAATAAGTCTTTTGATGTCTTTTCAAAATTATCCTAGAGGTTCAATCCCTCCTAGGATTACGTCTAGTCTCCCCTCTTTGGTTAATCCTTTCACTTTTGTAGCTTCAGTGATGAATCTGCTGATGTAAGTTCTTAAGGGCTCCCCTAGTATTTGTTTCACTTTGACCATGTCTTCTAGGTGGGATGGGAGCTGCCGAGAAGAGGAGAACCGTGCATGAAATTTTGACATGAAAGAATTGCATGAATTAAACTTCCCTGGAGCTAACTTAAAGTACCACTATTGGGCGACCTCTATGAAGGTAGCTGGGAAAATTCTGCATTGTACATCACCTTTCACTGCTTGTAAGTCCATTTGCATTTTATAGTATTTAATGTGAGACAATGAATCTTGTTTTCCCGTCTATGTAGATGGCACATCAACCTATGTAGAAATTTAGATAACAAATATAATTTTGATATAAGGTATAAATCTCAGGAAAGATTTCTGTGATGCGGTGGATGACTTCTTCCAATCGGGGAATTTACACAATGGATTTAATGTTACGAATGTGACCCTCATCCCTAAATTGGTGAACCCTAAGAAAGTGTCCCACTTTAGGCCGATTTCCCTGTGCAATGTTGTTTATAAGGTAATCTCCAAAATTATTGCAAACAGAATTAAACCTGTGCTACCGAGATTGATCTGCCCTACCCAAGCTGCTTTTGTTCCAGGGAGGAGCATTCAGGATAATAATGTTTTAATCCAGGAAATTATCCAGTCCTTTAAGAGGAAGAAAGGAAAAGAAGGTTTTTTTACGATTAAAATTGACCTGGTAAAAGCATATGACAAGTTAAGCTGGTCTTTTATTGATCATGTTCATTTAAGCTTCAGAGCTCCTGAGAAGTTCCGTCTGTGGATCCGACAATGCCTAACTACGACTTCTTTCAACCTGCTTCTAAATGGTAGAAAGATTAGTAGCTTTGTCCCGGAATGTGGTTTATGACAAGGAGATCCCCTATCTCCTTACATTTTCATCTGGGTTGCTGATATTCTTTTACGACTCCTACAGGATGCCCTGATTAAAGGGGACATTAAAGGTATCAGTTTGAGCAGAGGTGGACCTAGATTGTCCCATCTTTTCTTTGTTGATGATCTAATTTTGGTAGGAAGGGCGAATTTGGACGAAGCTAAAGGATTATGGCAGTGTTTAGAAAAATTCTGTGATTGGTCTGGGCAAAGAATTAATAAACTCAAAACTTCCATCTTCTTCAGCGGTAATACGAGCAATGGTATGAAAAGGGCGATCAAGCAGGCTCTGGGACTGAACTGTGCAATGGGTAATGTTAATTATCTAGGTCTCCCACTATTTAGAAATCGCCAAAAAGATGCTGACTTAAATTTTATACTGGATAATCTGATAAATAAATTACATGGGTGGAAATTGAAATCGTTATCTAAGGCAGGACGTGCTACCTTGATCAAATCTGTTGGGCTAGCATTGCCAGTTTATGCTATGCATACGACCAAATTCTCTAAAAAACTTGCCTCTAAAATTGACGGAATGGTAAGAGATTTTTGGTGGGGATATGAGCAAGGAAATCGAGGAATCTGCCTTAAGGCCTGGGATCATCTGTGTCTTCTGAAATCTCTGGGTGGCCTAGGATTTAGAAAATCTTTAGAGATGAACCAAGCCCTTTTGGCCAAATGGGGCTGGGATCTTCTAAATGAGGAATAGTCCTTATGTTGTCAGGTGCTGAGTGCTAAATACCTTCGGGGCAGAAAGTTTTTTGAATGTACAATTAAGAATTCTGACTCTTGGTTTTGGAGGAATGTTGTCCGTACAAAAGAAATCTTGAAGATGGTGGCTTGTAAACTTATTGCTAATGGGAGAGATAAAAACATTTGGAATGACCCCTGGATTATCCATGGGAGTAATTTCTTCCCTAAACTCAATCATAATCCCCAAGGGGAGCGTGAGCTTGTGTCAGAGTTACTTCTACCGGATGGGAACTGGGACATCCGAAAACTTAATGACCTCTTTGACAAGGAAACAGCTGCTGGTATCTTAAAGGGTGGTAGACCTAATCGCCAGGGTAAGGATAGATGGGTTTGGACAAAAGATTCAAAGGGAGTATTCTCAACTAAGTCGGCTTACCTAGTCCAAGCCTTGGAAAGGGCTCCCTTGGGGAATGTTGCTCTTGCCATGTGGAACAAGTTGTGGAATTCAAAAGTTCTAGAGCGCCACAAAGTCCTTTGGTGGAGCATTCTCTCTAATGCTCTACCCTTGAGGGTCCTGCTTGCTAAGAGAATGACCATTGATGAGATCTCTTGCCCCATTTGTGGGGATAGAGATGAGACTATGGAGCACCTATTTCTCTATTGCAATTTTGCTTCCCACCTCTGGCGGTCTTCCCCGTGGGGTATCATGTCGATTAGGGATTCGGGAGCTCGCATGGGGGATTGGGTTAGTTTTATCTGGAATCTTAAATCCAGAGGGGTGGACACTGATGAGTTATTTCTCTATGCTTCGATAGTGGTTGACACGATATGGAGAGCTCGTAATGACAAAGTCCATAACAGCACTATGGGTAGCCTAATGCATTATATTGACTCTATCTCTTGTTGCTACGTAGATTATAGGTCATGTTTGTCCAGGCCACTTTAGGATGCTGGTTCTCCTGTTTGGTCCCCTCCACCAGAAGATTGGATTGAAATCAACTGCGACATCAGGGTCGGAGGTGATTCTATGTGTGTTGTGGTGATTGTGAGGGATCACACGGAGTCTATCTTGTGGGTGGCGACTAAGGAACTTCAGTGTGCTGACTCTCTTATTGGGGAAGCGGCGGCTTATTTATTAGCTTTGGAGACGACGGTCTCAAGACATCATCCTTTTGTTATAGTGGAGAGCGATTCTGAGAATGTAATCAACAACCTAAAAGGTGGTGACACCTTGTGGGGGATTGAGAACTATACTAGAAAATGTAAAATTCTCTCTGCTTTTATGTCTTGCTGTAATTTTTCTTTTATCACTAGAAACTGTAATTTTGTAGCCCATAATGTGGCTAAATGGCCATTTGCCAACAACTTTAACGGTATGGTAGAAGTATCTACTATTCCGAATGCTATCCTTTGTAACGACCATGAGGTCTAACTCTTTCTTCTATATATAAACACTTTTATTCAAAAAAAAAAAAAAGTATAAATCTTATATTTTATATTTTTGTTAAAGAATGAATCATACACCACTGTAATCTATATTTCATTTTAAAAATATTCTATCAATTACTATTTATAAACACAATATATTATTAATATAAAATTGAATTAAATTAAAACTTAAAAATAATTGCACCAAATTAAAAGAAGAATACACATATAGTGACGTGTATTGTGAGTTAGAGTTTACTATAGAACTCGGCACAATGGACTCTAAAAGGTTATTACAATGGAATAAAAATCTTCTGTTACCAAAGTCCTGTCTCCCTTCTGTCCCAATAATGCGGAAATGACATCTGTTTATTTTTTTTAAAACTCACGTGAAACTTTAAAGCAAGTTCCAACAGTTCTGTTTCTATACTCTCCTTCTGTTTCTGTAGTTATAGTTTAACTTTTTTTTTCTTTTAAGGCTATCCTTTAAAAAGAAAAAAAAATGAGATAGTAAAGTAAATGGGGAATACGGTGTAGTCTAAAGAAAGAAACACAGAGAGAGAGAGAGAGAGAGAGAGAGAGAGAGAGAGAGAGAGAGAGAGAGAGAGAGAGAGAGAGAGAGAGAGAGAGAGAGAGAGAGAGTGAAGACTTCTATTTTCCAAATAACTAACAACTCCGTTTTTTTCTATTTCCGTTCCGTTTCTTTTACTAAAATAAAATATTAATATATATTATCATTTGCTCACATTGATATTGCATAGTCAATTGAAAAACCTAAAAAAATCGGAATCCTAAAAAAGTCTGAATTGAAGAAAGGTGTGTACAACAATTTGGAAAAGCAATCTCTGAAAGGACTGGTAAGCATATTTTGTTTTATTCTTATTCATCATTTTAGTCTACATAAAATTTAATCATTACTATTATTATTTATTATTTAAAAGATGGATAATACTTGTTGGATGTGATTGGTACGATTAGATAAAATAGATGATGAACTTTTTTATAACATGATTGATTGAATATGGACTGATTAGCCTAAATATTGTGTTATTAAGATAAGTTTTAATATTCTGCTATATTATTTTTTTGTTTAAATTTATTTTTATTGTACTGTAAAGTTCAAAAAATTTCTTTCAACTGGTATTATCTTTTTATATGATTATATATAAACAATTAAGATAGAAATTTACAATTTATCAATTTTTTTTTTTCATTCACACTATCTTTTTTAGATGAATATGATCTTACATAAAAGTAATAATAAAAAAATAGATAGATATTATTCATGTTCAAGTTTAATAAGGTATTTTGAATTTTATTTCGGAAATATTTACTTTTAATTATTGATGATAGATATGGAGAGTAATATGTTAGATGAAGAATTTCTCTCGCGTCAAAGATTAGAGTTACAAAATAATGATGAAAACTATATTTCAAGCTTTGATGAAGTATTACAAGATGATGACAAAGATGTTGAAACCACTCTTCAAAGTGAGAAGATAGTTCAAATAAATCATGCAAATATTCGCAGTGAAATGATACCAAAGGTTAGTATGGAATTTGAAACAGAAGAAGAAGCATATAATTTCTATAATACTTATGCTTACAATGTAGGTTTTAGCATTCGAAGAAGTAAAGGGCATAAAGGTGAAAATAGAAAAATCATGGATAGAACTTTTTGTTGTTCATGTGAAGGTACACGTGGAAATGATAAGCGAAATGTCAACGTGAAACGTCATCGTGCTGAAACAAGATTTGGATGTTTAGCAAAGATGAAAATAAATTGCCGTCAAATAGGAAAATATCAAGTTGTTGAATTTATAGCAGAGCATAATCATGTTACTTCAAGTCCTATAAAGAGTCATTTGCATCGATCCCAAAGAAGACTGTCTGCTACCCAAGTTGTTGAAATTGAATTGGCTGAGAGTTCTGGAATTACTCCTAAAGCTAGTGTAGAACTAATGGCTAGGAGAGCTGGTGGACGTGAGAATCTTGGATTTATTCTTGATGATTGTCGGAATTATATACGTACTAAAAGAACAATTCAAATGAGAGCTGGAGACACAGGTGGCGTTCTTGAATATCTTCAACACATAAAATCTGAAGATTCTAATTTTTTTATGCCCTTCAAGCAGACATAGATGATTTGCTGACTAATATTTTTTGGGCTGATGCAAAAATGAAAGAAGCTTATTCACATTTTGATGATGTTATTTGTTTTGATACAACTTACAGAAAAAATCATGAATGCAGGCCCTTCGCTATGTTTGTTGGAGTTAACCATCATAAACAAACCACTTTGTTTGGAGCAGCATCATTATATGACGAAACATGTGAAACTTTTATATGGTTATTTGATACATTTTCAGCAGCAATGTTGGGAAAAATGCCAAAAACAATTCTTACAGATCAAAATGCAGCAATGGCAAAGGCATTAGCTTCTCAATGGCCAGAAACTTATCATCGTCTTTGTATTTGGCATATGTATCAAAATGCAACAAAACACCTTAGTAGTATTTTTCAAAAGTTCCGTCAATTCTCAAAAGATTTTGGAGATTGTATACATGAATACGAGGAAGAAGATGAATTCATTGAAGCATGGAACAAGATGCTTGAAAGATATAATCTCAAAGATAATGATTGGCTGGGAAGGACATTCAAAGTAAGAGAGAAATGGGCTTTGGTCTATGGTAGAGATATTTTTTGTGCAAACATGAATACTACTCAACGGAGTGAAAGTATGAATAATGTTCTGAAGCATTATGTTAGCTACTAGCATAATATGTTGCGATTCTTACAAAATTTTGAAAGGTTGGTTGATGATCGTCGATACGAAGAAGTGAAAGCAGATTTCAGAGTAACTCAATGTAAGTTACCACCATCTCTTCCAATTGAAATTCTAAATCATGTTGTTGCTGTATACACCCCAGCAATTTTGAAAATGTTTGAATTTGAATTTTCAAAAGCATACAATTGTGTTATGGAAATTTGTCTTGAGCATGAGACAAAAACAAAACACAAGTTGACTCCTAATGGTAAACGTTTTCATCATACTGTCAACTATGATTCATCAAATGAGACAGTTTCATGCAGTTGCAAGAAGTTTGAGTTTGTAGGAATATTGTGCTCACATGTTCTTAAAGTTTTTTCTTCTCGTAATATTGGAAAAATTCCTTCTCTGTATATTTTGAAAAGATGGACAAAGCATGCTAAAATGGGAACAATAACTTCGACATACAAAAGTACACATCTTGATGACCCAAAAACATCCATGACAAGGCGTTACCAAGAATTGAGTAGAATTAGTACTCAAATTGGAACAAGAGGATCGCTAACTGAAAAAGTTTATTAGATTGCAATACAAAATTTTAAAAGAGATTTGGAAGGAATTGATGCATGCTTACAAGGTGAAGACTCTATTGAAATTTGCAAGAATGATGCGAGTAACTCAATTGATAGCAAATTAAAAGGTGTAAAAAATAAAGAAAAATTTAGTGGAACATCTCGGAGACCAAAAAGTGCTCTTGAAAAGATTAAGAGAAAGACAAAGAATTCTCAAAAATATTCTGAAGCAAAAACGGTAAGAATATAAATATATATAATTTACTATAATATATATATATATATATATAAATATTAGTCTTATATGTTTTTTTATGGAGGTGTCCCCTAAAAATTATTCACATCATACAAATAGTAATGATGCATCAATTGAGAGGACATCACTCACCTCATACTTTGATTTTGGCAAGGTATGAAATTAAGAATTATATGTTAGTGATGTAATTATATATTTTTTTTAGTGGAAATATATAGCTAAATCAAATGTTTGTATTGTCAGGTGTCTTTAAATTTGAATTTAAATAGAGAAATCAACAAAATATCAAGTGGTGCACATGTACTTCAACAATAATAATGATTTTTTTATTATGAATATTTTTATTTGAATAACACTTTTGAATTGAATTGAATTTTTGAATTTTTAATAATGTTTCTCTCTTATTTTTTATTGTTATTTTTTAAATAATTATTTATGTTATGCATTATAAATTTTGATGAAATTATAATAATACTTAATGTTTGTAAAAGACTTTTTTACCCTGTTTTTTTTTTTTTTTTTTGTACTGTAAAGACTTTTTCATATTTAGTTTCTCACTATAAAATTGTAAAAGATAATCATGAAAAATTATAAAAAGTACTCTTGAATTTATTGAATTGTCAGTAAAAATGTGTGATATGACTCTTCTGAGCAATACAGCCGCATTCCCCATTTACTTTACTATCTCATTTTTTTTTTTCTTTTTAAAGGATAACCTTAAAAGAAAATAGAAAAAGAAAAAAAAAAAAAGAAAAAAGTTAAACTATAACTACAGAAACGGAAGGAGAGTATAGAAACGGAACTGTTGGAACTTGCTTTAAAGTTTCATGTGAGTTTCAAAAAAATTAAACATGTGTCATTTCCTCATTATTGGGATAGAAGGGAGACAGAACTTTGGTGCCGAAAGATTTTTATTCATTACAATGATACCGACTAAGAAATTTACAAAGTTTTAGTGATCCATTCTAAATGGTTACTAAAATAATAGGTCACCAAAGCCAATTTTTGTACTATTGCTGACTTTTAAGGAGTGTATTATAAATTTTCTCCTATATATTAATTATTACATATACAGAATGGTAAATTTACACTAAATTATTATTAGTGTGTTAGCAATTTTTTTTTTCCCTTAATAAACAACTCTCTGTTATTGTCTCTAGATGAGAATTCTCGTCCTGTATTCCCTGCTAAAGAATAGGTGGAGACAAAACGAGGACCAAAACAATAGTGAGATTATTTTACAAAAAAATTAAAAAAAAAATTACAAAAATATGGTTGTATGAAGTTTTAGATATTTTTTATAATTTTATTTATGAAAAATATGATTTCTTAATGCATTTTTATGTTATACTATTATTAATTTTTTTTTTATTATTTGTATGTTATTTTAATATTTCTTGAATGTTATTGTCCTGTTACTTTTATGTAATTTTCTTATTATTTTCGTGTTGTTTTTAAAAAATATAAAAATATAAAAAAATTAAAATGTAATAAATTTACCAAAAAAAAAAATATATATTTTATGTAATTTTCTGAAAAATAATAGGTAAAGGAGACTGGAGCGGAGAATGCATTGCTCGGACTGCCCATTTCCCATCCGCGTCCATACTAGACGACTTCGATAGCCCGCCAACAAACCACCTCCACATATGAATTAGTGGTTAAATGGACATATAATGAAATTACATTACAAACGAATCACACGTGTTTGACTTAATAATAAGAATGATAACAAAGGCAAAAAAAAAAAAAAAAATGAAAAAAATTCTGTCCGCATGATCATGAATTTTAAAACTAAGAATCATGATAAATACATAGTTCATATACGAAATTTCAAAGAGGCGAGGGGACATGGGCAAAGGGAGTCGCAATCAATAGCAAAATGTAATGATTGGTCCCTAACAATATGTATCTATAACTATATAAAAATGAGAATGTGGCTTTGGGCTTTCCAAAGTAAATGACATAATTGTCCTTCTTTTTTTCTATTTATAGCCTTTATAAAAAAAATAAAATATTTTAGACTTCCACTAAATAAATTACTTAATTAACTTTTACTAAATATTAAATTACAAAAAATAATAAACTATTCTTTTATAACTAAAAAAAAAAATTCTAAGTTAAACAACCTTACATATTGTAATTCTTTTAAAAATAAAAAAAAAATATTTTTGAAATCTTTTTATATCTCACATTTAATTAATGAAAAATAATTTATCTTTCTACAAAATAACTTAAAAGTATATTATTTTATACAAAAAATTTGAAAAATTATTTCAATTGATGAAAATAATTTACTTATTATTTTATTAAATAAAAAAAACACAATTTTAGTTATATAAGTATATATATGTGATAATTACTTTTCTCTCCATCACTTTAAATTACTAAAATAATAGATTTATAAAATTTTAAAATTGTTGAATTATGTACATTCACTTAAATTTTTAACATTAATTTGATACAGGTATAAACAAACCCATTTATTGATGTGTGAGGGCCATAGCCTTTATTAAAAAAATATTACACTTAAAAAATATATGTATTTTCTAATTTCATAATTGTAAAGTTAAATATAGTAAAAAGCTCCACAAAATTAATTTAGTATAAGTGATTATAATTTTTGTTTAATGCGGGCAGTGAGCATAAATATCTTTAGGGGAGTTTTATTTGCACTTTAAAAATTTATAAATGCATCATATTTTAATAATTTTTATTATAAATAAAATTTATATCTGTAACTAGATTAGGGTTTTTTTATCAAAATTTCTTCAATTCAAATTGTTAAAAAAAAATAAATCTATCAAAAATAATTTAAATATTATAATAAAAAAATTAAAATAAAAAATTATATGAAATTCTATTAGAGAAAAATAAAAAAAAATTGTATAAATTTAAAAAATAATTATGACTTTTTTTTTTTAAATAAGTACTAAAATTAACACAAAATAATGTGAGAAAAATAATTTTAAAAAAAATATTAAGAGTGATTTTTAAAAATTATTTTAACTTTATTTTTTTATAAGATATTAGGATGTACTTATACTACAAGAAATGTAACTTTTAACAGCACAATTCGTTACTGCGCTGGTGAACTGGTAAAAGTAACTTTAACCAGCGGATTTCGCAAACTATGCTGGGAAAAACGTTAAAGTTTTACCAGGGCATATTTGCAGTGACTAAAATCTAACTTTTTTCAGCGCATTTACGCACTGGAAAAAAGCCATTTTTGCCAACACTTTTCATTTTGTACTGGCAAAAGTTCTTATACCAACGTTGATTTGCCAACCCCTTTCACCAACACATCAAAAGTAAATTTTATTTTACTAGCGCAATACCAAACTTTTGCCAGTACAAAAATGTGTTGGCAAAAGTGACATTTCTTGGAGTTAATTTATCGGGTGCAAATAAAATTTTTCATATATTTAATTAAATAAGTTCCCTCAAAATAAAAAATCATGTTGAATACACGTGCGGCGCACGTGAGCCTATAGTTCAAATATTTTTTTTTTAATAAATTTGTAATATGTTGATTTTTTTGGGGTTAATTTTACAAATGCACAAAAACAACAAAAAAAAAAACAACAAAAATACGGTTTCACGGAATTTTAAATATTTTTACGATTTTTTTTTTTTATTTTATGTACATAAAATACGGTCTTTTATGTTGAAATTTTGTTCATTTGCTGTTAATTTTTTGTTATATGTATGTTATTTTTTGTTATTTTTTTGTTGTTATTTTGATGTTATTTTGATGTTACTTTTATGTTGTTTTCTTGTTGATTTTATGTTGTTTTCGTGTTATTTTTTGGAAAACCGTAAAAATGTAAAAAAAACAATCTTTGAACGTAAAAATGTAAATATTTTACAAAAAATTGTGCCTTATGTAATTATTCCATTTTTTTTCACCATCTCCAATGAGAGATGTAAAAATTGATTTAAATTTGGTACAAATAATGATTTTGTGATATTTTCGCATCAATTTTTACTATTATGCTCCAATGTATTATTATAAATTTTAATGCAAAATTTAATATATCAGTTCAACTAACAATTTATTAAAAATATAAAATAATAATACAAACATGTTGCATGAAGGGATAGTAGGGTTTATATAGGCTAGAGTTCGGGTCCGAATATACCGTGATCCATTTAGATTTTATTGTAAAAGCAAGCCCAATAATGGGGTAAAATACACAAATACACGAGTATGATGCCCACTAAGGATTTCCAGCTTATGAGGAGACGATTCCGTATTTCTGAGGGGACCTTTTGTTGCAGGATGCACGGAGGTCACGCTTGGCAAACAAAGGTATCAAGGGAGTCGTCAGACAAAAGGGGTGTATGAAAATATGGTGGTGGTTCGCGCACTACCATGATCTGACACAAGGAACAATATCTTATCCTGTGTCAGAGAGGTGGACACGTCATTTTATGGGAGACATCCGCCTCCTGTCTTTAGGTAGAAATCTGGTACTCACCCTGCGGTAGACATTCGGCTCCTAGTCTGTGGTAGACTTCTAAGCATCATCCTATGGTAGGCTTCCAAAAGTATTTCGCGTTGCATGCCTCCAGGTGTACATTTATCTTCATTAAGAGATATCCATTCTTTTTGTGTCCCAGAAGGCTTGGGAGGCTTCTGGCCTTGGAATAAAATTATGTCCCCGTTGTAAAGTTTTGGGTCTTCATTGGTGTTGGGCATGTTCCATGTTTTGACTGTCCTTCCCAGAGCAGGAAGGCTTAGGCCCAACTTTAAGTTATAGTTACCTTTAGATTATACCTGGTGTCTATCTTGCGAAAACACAAATAACAGTAGTCTTTTCTCTTTTTGACATTTAGATAAATTATATTCAAAATTCTTTATAAGATGGTGTACATCATAATTTTTTATCCACATTTCGTATCATGACACATGAATTTTAATTAGGAAAAGTTGAGAAGTCATTAGATAACCAACTTCCTTAATTGATTCTCCGGGAAGATAGAGGCACCAACTTTGTGGGAAGAGTCCTCGTGAAGGAGAGTCCCCTGACTGCTAGCTACATGGAGGGTATCCGTGAGCCAAGGTCTCCCTCTGTTCTAAGAACTAAAGCTATCTACTCCTGAGCAGAATATGGATTTTACAAGAAGGGCCAAGGCATTCCGAGACACACTAAACCGGGCTACGCCTTTAGCCCGCTGAAGCCTCACCTAAACGTGTGTCAGACTATGGACCTAGTGACTAGGCTTTTTTGAGTACGATGTCAGTGGTTGTCTCCCATAACATGATATTGTACAAAGCATGTGTGTCCTTGTGTACTTGACCAAATGATCCAACGGCTAGGGATAAGGAAAATTCAAAAAGGAGAAGGCCTGAGGTGACATGCGTCCGAGACCCAACTCGTACAATCTGACGCCCTTAAATGCCATATGGGAAATATGCCACCTACCAATCCAACGGTCAGATTTTACTCGAACGATGATCCATCCAATGAAGCACATGTAAAGAAGTTGGCCTATAAATACCTCCAAAAAAGCACAAGGAAAAGGATTTTTTTTCGGATGGAAGACTCCTTTTCATCATCATCCTAAGAAAACACATTTTGTAACCTTACTATCATCTCTAGAATATTCCTACTAAGCTTCCTCTTCTTCAAGAGGAGCACAGTAGAAGGGTGTTTTAGTCCATTGTATCTCTACTTGTATAAACAGTCACCGGTCGATGAGCCTAATAAAATGGACTCGTGGACTAAGGATAGTTAACGCCTGAACCACGAAAAAATCTCTATTTTGTTATCTTACTATTTATCCTATCTTTAGTTTCCAAAGCTCTAAAAATATTTAGTTGCCAAAAAAATTGGTAAATATTTTGGTACTTTCATTAAGAGCTAATAAAAGAAATATGCACGACGGTTACCGACGCAATCCTATCAACAAGAGAACGCGCGTGAGAAAAGAAGGAAGACTGCCTAATTTCATGCCGAGGTCTGGCCGATGGTCAAGAACGTGTAGGTTGGAGGTGTGGCCCAAAGTGAAGGCCGATGCGTTCGCCCGCATATGGAAAATACAGCAAACAAGCGTATGAAGTCTTAAACATTTGATATATCAACATTCATCTTTCAAAGCTCAAATTTGGCCAGCCAACTCTCTGGGGTGACCGATCGCTGGCATCCTCAAGCTCGTCTTCCTCACCATCCACTAAAGCCTAACTACGCAGATACAACAAGGTGCAAGAGGTGTTGGGGCCAGGTGAAGAAGCTAAGACCCATGCGATTATGACAACTAACTCATGAAGGGTCGTTAGGTATAATAACTCTATCCAGCTCAAGACTCCAGTGCCACTACTAACGCGAGGGAAAAATCCATTACCGACGGCTACTTCCCTTGCCTTTTCGCTGAGCCGTGAAGTTGATCAAAAACTGATCCTATAATTGTAGTAGTTGAGAGGAGACCATCAGTACTGTCGGCGTCTACTAGACCTCCAGTCAGGCGGGTTATGGTACTGTTGGTTGAGGTAGGCCATTTTTGGCAAAGTTTGCTTAGAAGGTTTCTGTTGCATGGTGTAACTACAACCCCGAAGTTACATCAGAGAAAGCAACTCAAGACATTATAAACCAATTAGGAAGTCTCTGCCAGAGTGTTGTATATCTTACTGAGGGTCCGAGTCTTTGCCCCAAAAGTCGTTGAATACCTTGTAATCCATTGGAGGAAACAAATTGCCCAAGAAATCTAGGGGCGCATGCACGCGTCTCTTGGGGCTTCCCAGAGCTCAAGAGATGCATGCGTGTCGCTTTCCATGTCTGAAAGGTCAACCCTCCTTCCTAGAATGGAAGGACTGCTTGAAGTCTATCACACGCCCAATGACTCTTTCACCCCTTTGATCTTTTCCAGCAAAGTCATTGCTTGAATTTTTATGTAACTTTAGTCTTCTCTCGCAGAAGCCAAAGCTTCCTACATAAAAATTCAACATGAGTCTTGTATGCACACTATTTTTTGTGCGTGAAGGATCACTGAGGGTAGGACACGTCTGTTGGGTTTTATGCCCTAAATAAAACTCTTTACAATCTGATTAGTTATACAAATAAGAAATTTGAAGTGATTGATGTTTGCATGAATTTACATGCTAATGGTTTAAATATGTTTATTACATTTACACACAAAATCAGTTAAATCCAGATCATATGTTTATTCACAATTACAGTATCGTCAACACAGTGGAATGTGATTGTGATCATATGAATCAAAAGACTTGGTCCCTGTTTCATCAGTGTTATTGGATTTACACTAATGTGATAATCAACGATGATGTATACTTACACTTGAAGTAAGTGTTATGTTCTTTCCAGGACATTAGTAAAGTATACTAGTTTCGAATGTATGGAGTATACATTGGACTGGACCGATATTGCAACTAAGTTAAGATATTACAAACTTACCGTTATATATATCTTTCCAAGTCAATATCAGTAGTTGATCTTAAGATTAGAAGAATCTAAATCCTAATATGCTTAGGCTCAACTCAGGAGTACTATTCATGTTCTTTGATTTATTAGTCAAGCCTACTTTTGGGTCAGGGTGATACGTATATTTTGGGAACATGATAGTATGATTGAGTGGGAGTGCTGAACATAAATATGGAATCTATAGCTTCTACTGGTGTATAGAAGTCAAGTGATGATTCCCTTCGAGCTTAGCAAATAGAAGTAAATGGATGAGCTCTTGTTTAACTGACTAATCATTAGATCACTAAACACCATTTACAGGTAGCTAAGTGTTTTAAGGGGCAAAATACATTGAGGGGTGAGAACGATAAAGAAATCCCATCTCGATGTAGATCATCTATATAGAGGATCTTTAAATCACAATAAGATTATAACAATGGTAAAATGAGATAGCGTATTGATATCGTCGAACATACAATATGCTCTATATAAGTCTGAGAGTGCAATTCTAAGTTCTAAGAGTGGATTCAACGAAGAATTAATAAGTAGGAATTTACTTGGTAAATTTAGTTCACTTATTGGAAGCTCAACATATAGATCCATGGTCTTCATTGTAGTTGAGAACATTCTTCTTGTAAGACTCATTAATTGATTCGTGATTGATCAATTATAATTCTAAAGTTAAACTATGTCTAATTTTATGAATTTTCACTAAGTAGGTGTGAAATTGTAAAGAAAAGAGTTTCTAGGTTTATTTATTTATTAATGGACTTTATATGTCTAGTTAATAATTAAATAAAATGACAATATTATTTAATAATCTAGTTTAGTTATTAAATAATTAGTTTTGGCATTTAAATGGTTAGAATTGAAAAATTGGCGTTTTTGAGAAAATAGAAATAAAATTTGTTAAAACTGCAAAATCAAGTGGGGCCCACTAACACACCATGGCCGGCCACTATTTGTGGAGTTTCAAATTGATTTTTTCATTATTTTAATGCCAAATAATTCCTAACCTAAACCTAGTAGTTGCCTATACATAGAAAGTGATGGCTCAGTCAAATAACATGCTTTCATAAGTTTTCTGACAGAAATTTCTCTCTTCAGAAAAACTGAGCCTTCCCTACTTTCTATACCTGGCCGAAATCATCCTTCTCTTTTCTCTTCATCAATTTCGTGACCCTAGTGAAGAGTGAGTGACCACACACAACAAGCAGTAACTCAATCATAGATTGGAAGACTGTGAAGGATCAAACTTGAAGAAGAAGGACATTCGGGCTAAGATCTTGATTATACTTTGCTACAGAAAGCATACAAGGGTTAGAGATCTGAGCGGAAGGAGACATTAATTACGCTGCATCAATGTAAGGTTTTCTTAACTTTATATGTGTTTAATTTATCGTTTTAGAAAGTTCATATTTAGGGTGTTTAAACAACATACTTGTGAGTAGATCTAAGATCCTGGTAAAATAAATATCCAACAACTGGCTTTAGAGCCATGGTAATTGATTTACTTGCATGAAATTTGGACTTTAAAACGATTGTTTGTTATTTGGATGGTTTCATGTTGTATTGAGTGTTATATGATGATTGATTGATGTTTGTGAATTTTCGTAAAAAATAATTGAAAATTTATTTCTGGAATTATTTTTATTGGATAGTTTGGAAAAAATTAAGCAAGTTACTTTTTTACAGAACTCAATTTCGATTTAATTTGAATTAGTTATGATTTTTTGAAGATTCAAAAAAAAGATAAGGTGACTGTGCACCTTCACGCGCGAGCG
This sequence comes from Cannabis sativa, assembly GCF_029168945.1. Taxonomy (NCBI): domain Eukaryota; kingdom Viridiplantae; phylum Streptophyta; class Magnoliopsida; order Rosales; family Cannabaceae; genus Cannabis; species Cannabis sativa. The sequence goes on from NC_083607.1 coordinate 12,802,939, forward strand.
GATCCGAGTCATCCTCGGTCACACGCGCATTCAGACAAGATTTTATCTGAAGACGCGCGTGGAACTCTGATGATCCCCCCCTACGCGCGCGCAAAGGCTGCAATCACCCCTATCCGCCGAGGTTACTTGGCCAGTCACCCAGGGACGCGCGCGCGGACGGTATGCGCGCGCGGACGGTATGCAACGCATACCGTCCGTACAGCTCCCAAAATTTTTCGTTTTTCTTCATTTTTTTATGCTTTTTCATGGAATTAACTTCCAATTTTTTGTGTAGTTTTGTATTTATATATTTACCATTCCTAATTCAACTCTAATTATCATAATGAATTAATTTAATATTTTTTAAATTTAATTCATGATATTTAATTTATCTTTTCTAATTTTTATTTCTAAAATAACATTTAATTTTTAAAAGTAGTTAGCAAATTTTGAAATATTATTTAGGTTAGTTGAAACCTAATTTTTCAAAATTGTAGGTTTAATTTTAAATATTTTTTTAATTTCGAAATTTAAAATTAATTTTATTTCTTTTATTTTCGAAAAATAAATTAATATTACTATTTATTTTATTTTTCAAAATTAAATATTTTTTTTATTTATTTAATTATTTATTTTTTCGAAATTTATTTAAAATTAAATAAATCCTACTTCCAACTATCGAGCTAACCTTGTTGCATGAGTATATGGTTTTAGCTTATGTGTAAGTTTTCAAAACCTATCATTACTTGATTGCAAATAGCCATGGTTAACTTGTTGACAGATCCAATGATCTGATTTTAACTCATGGCTCCCTTGGTCAAGTTAATAATTTGTAACAGGTAAATTTTACAATCTTCTTTCATCTGTGTATGACCTAGCAACATGATAGGATCCATCCAAGTGTGTACCTGTGTGAGCCTATGTGTTTATTTTATTATATAGATGCATATAGGTTGTTGCTAAATAAAATATCACATCATGATAGATTTTATTTAGGTCCATTTAGTTATTGGACCTATTCAATTAATAACAGTTATTTATTTTAAGGTTAAATTCCTTTCTTTTGGGCCTTGTGTGAGAGTTGGAAGCCATAGAAGTGGGTACGACATACTGAACCCAGCACCCCCTCACATGAACTACCCCAATTGTGAAGGCCCATTTGCCTGATTTGAATAACTGTACTAGGTTAATTATATTAGTTTGACCTAATAAAATTGAATTAGCAACATAATTAACTTTTAAAATATATGAAATTTATTTTCATTTTAATATTTTAAGGTTAATTTTAAGAAAAACACTTGTAGTTTTAGATATTATTTCTAGACAAACTATTTGTATTTTTCTTGTATTTAATTAAATATAGAATTTTAACTAACTAGATTCTTTCTGGAGCTTATTTAATTAAATATTCCTATTTAAGTTATAAATTAGTTGTATCAACAGATTTTTCTTATCTAACTTAAATTTGAATATTTTATTTAAATTTTAAATTAAGTTGAGGAATCCTAGGCATTAGTTATTAAAGATTCTTAAGATATTTTTTAAGTTAATATTCGAAAAGATATTAACTTAAAAAATGGAATATTTTAGATATTTTTTAGGTTAATATCTTTTCGAATATTAACTTAAAAAGATATCTTCAAATTAAGTTGTTATAACTTAATTTTTGATGTTTAATTAAATCTAAATTTGAAATTATTTAAGTTTTAGATTTTTTCTATATAACTTAAATTAGATAGTTTTTCAAATTTTTTGTTGAAAAGATACTTAGTCAAATAAGATATTTTCTAGATAGTTATTTCTAAACTACTTATTATTTCTAATATTTAATTAGGAAAATATTTTAAATAATTAATTTTGGTACAATTTTATTTAAGTATATTTTTCCTAGTATTAAACTAGAAATTAATAATTAAGCCTTCTCTACACTTAATTATTTATTTCTTGAATTTAATACATTTAATTAACTTGAAAAATTTAAATATCTAAGTTGATTTTCATCATGATACTTAAATATTTATTTATTTTTCATGACACTTAAATAAATAGAAAATTGTTTTTAGTTTTAAATTTAATTTTTCAACTTAAATTTAAATAATTTTCAATATATATATAGATATATATTTTTCTTTAATAATCAATTTCGAAAATTGCATTTTATTTATGCAAAATTCTTGAATTTATCTTGAAAAATAGATTGAGTTGTCAATTAATTATTTATTTTAATTAATTCTTGGGCCAACTTCAATCAATGATTTTTTTTCATTTAATTGATTAATTTAAAATAAATGAATTTAATATATATATATATATTATTAGAAATTGAATTAACTAGTCAAAAGAAAATCTAGATAGGTGATATTTTTGCTTGAAGTATTTCTTTTCTATTTTTTATTATTTTTCGAAAATTGTATAGTTATTATACTTTATTTTTCGAATACAATAAATATATTCTCAAGGAAATTTTTAAGTTGCTAATTAATCTAATTTAATTCAACTTAAATTAATTTCCTTAATATTTATATTTAAAATTATTACTAAGATGGAAATAATTAATTTATTTCAATCACCATCTAAGTATAATTTTATAAATATTATATTAAATTCTTATTTTGTATTTTAATTCTAAATTTCGAATTTAATGAGAATTTATTTATTAGAATAATAAAGAAAATACATTTTAAAGAATGAGCTTTATTATTATTAAGATATTCGATCTCCATTGTTGGTTTTACATCGCGTTTGTTTTAGTGAGTAATCCTCCCTAATGGGGGAACGTTCATTAGCAATTTCGCACCGTTTAATCTTGAAAGATAAGTAGTTTGTAAGTGTTTTATATGGTATAGATCACCCTAATGGTGGCGACCATATTTGACTTGCAAATTGCGAAATAGTGGTAGTAGCTCATAAGATAGAATAGCCTTTACTCTCGCCTAAACGGGACAACGCTAGATTCCAATCTTGATCGAATAAAAGGTTGCAAGAATGTTTAACATTTTAGATGAGCTGACAACTCTATTCAATAGATGGTAACTTTGACTCTCGCCTAAACGGGACACTGATATCAGTTTATTGAAAAACCTTAGAAATTATTTAGGATTAATTTTTTTTAAGTATTTTCTCATATCATTCCTAATTGCTATGTGCTTATAATTTGTGAATTGATTTTGTGTTTAAACCATTATTAATTTCTGTTTGTTGATTTCTATTATTTTGTAGTATCCTATATTATCAAAATGAATCCCATGTTATCACTGTTGACTAAAAATAAGCTGAATGGATCTAACTTTACAATGTGGAATGAGAACATTAATATTGCTCTCATAGGAGAAAGTGCCTTGTTTGTTTTAACTGAGCCGTCACCTGAAGTGCCTGGGGACAATGCATCCAAAGCTGTGAAAGAAAAGTATGAGCATTGGCAGAAAGCAAATGACAAAGCTCTATACTTTATGCTTTCTAGCATGGTTGACACCCTCAAAACTCGGTTTTCTAAAACCGAGAAGGCTGCTGAAGTTATGACGAAGTTAAATGAGCTATTCGGTAAGGCATCACTTCAGTCACGCTTTGACGCGACTAAGAAGTACATTAATGCACGGATGGAGCCTCATCAAAATGTGCGTGACCATGTTCTCCTCATGTCGAGTTATTTCCAAGAAGCCCAGGATCATGGTGCTGAAATGGACAGTGCTACTCAAGTAAGCTTTATCTTGAATAGCCTGACTCCAGCATTTTTACCATAGACATCAAATTATGTCATGAATAAGAAGGAAATTGACTTTCATGAATTAGTCAATGACCTTCAAACTTATGAAAGTTTGATTGGAGGACCCAAGAAGAAAGGGAGTGAACCTCATAATCCTGGGAATGGTAATGGGACGAACAAACCTGAAGCAAATTTTGCCTCTGCTTCGAAGCCCAAATCGAAGAAGAAGTGGAAGAACACCAAGAAGCGAACAAAAGCCATGAAGAATAAAAAGGCTGCTCCTTCTTGTGATGCTACACTTAAAGGAAAGTGTTTCTACTGCAATGAAAAAGGTCATTGGAAACCCAGTGTCCTAAACTTCTTGCAAAGAAACAAGGTATTTCTATTTATAAACTTTAAGAGTTTTAGTGAATTATTATCCAATTGGATTTATGATTCTGGACTAACTTTGTTTATTTTTTTTCTTCTTCTTATAGGCCAAGCTACTTGAACTCAATTGAGTTGGATCGGAAAGCTGGACCAAGGGTGAAATCGTCTAGATGAAGATGAAGCTCTTCAATTTACTTTGGAATTAATTGTTTTAGTTTAAAGACAATTTGGATTTCAAATTTTAGTTAGGGATATTTATCTCTGTTTTTCTCATATTGTTGGAATACATTTTTTTTTATTATTAATCAAGTTTCTTTGATTTTCGAAATTCCACAATTGCAATCTATGAGAAGGAGCTTCATTTATCTTCATCAACTATTATCACATTATATTTATATGTTTGTATGTGTAAGTGTTTTTATTATTGATGCAAATTCTATAATATTTACAACTCTTCATAGAGTTATATTAAATAAACACTAGAAATTATTTCTATGTTTATTAGTAATTGTTCATTCTAATACAATTATTAAAAATTTGTTTAATAAAAAGATCTTTTGATCTGATAGGGGTGGAGAAAAGTTAAGAAAACTATACTGTTCAACGATCTTTTATATCTAATGAACTCTGGATAGTATTCAACTCCACATAAACTCTATCACACTTAGAGAATAATGATCTTTACAACCTTTAGGGGTGGATCATAATCTCTATATACTTAGGGGTGGAGGTTATCCACAAGTACCCTATATGTATATTCTTAGGGGTGGAGTCTATTCCACAATTCCCTATGTGACACATATTTTCTTTAAACATGGAAGTAATATAATGAGTCAGCTATTATCAATATAAATTCTTGATCTTGATTGTATGTTCCATTTCGTTTTTTACTGTTGTAAGTAAAAGTTTGATACCTATGAAAGTTCTTTGGAAAAGTTTCTCACTACCTTAATTGAGTGGGAGAATTTTAAAGTTCTATACCCATCTTCATCAGGTTGATACTTGTGATAGGTACTTAAGAACACTACTGAAAAGCAAATCTAACCATTCACATGGATAGGAATAGCTTATCATAATTATGAGAATAAGATAAAGAACTCTAGTTCAGTCCATTCGAATGACTTGAACCTAGAATTCTTAATCCGCATAAAATTTTATGGTATCTTATTTTTGATTACTTTATCTATGGCATGTATTTTTCACTTCAAATACTAGTCTGCTATGTTGATGACTTAGTCTTAACTTAAAGTTTTAGACTAATACAAAAGTCACAGCTAAGTATGTCTCCAAACAATCAGAGGTTAAAAGTATTATTTAACCAGACATCTGCTATTGAGTGGGAGCTATCTGAGATGTAATCAAATAGGGAACATTAGAAGATATTCAAGAAAGATATATGAAAGTGACCTATATGTTAGATATTAAGGAACTGTGTATCAGTTGTCATGGTATCTGACCAACTCATTTCGAGATTTCATGAGATGGTGCTTACTTTGGGGGTGGAAGAATTATTCTATAATAATTCAAGCTCTACCAGAGAAGAATTATAACTTTGTGTATTCAAAAATCCAAGAAAGTTATATCACTGAAGAAGAGTCTACACTGTATTATCTCAATTACATATTTTAAAATATGAGAGATATGTCTTCTGTTAATTCAGATGTACCCTTAAAACAGTAAAGATTTCAGTATCCCTTGATGAGTAAAGTATATAGTAAAGGATGTTTCATAAGTGTATTTACGAACTAGTTTCTAGAAGTTTGGGTGGATTCAAACATACTACACTTGATCTGAAGATCAAGACATCAGATTGACTTATTTGCACAGTTTGTTTTATATTAGTGCAAGTGGGAGTTTGTTAGGTTTTATGCCCTAAATAAAACTCTTTACAATCTGATTAGTTATCAATATAAGAAATTTGAAGTGATTGATGTTTGCATGAATTTACATGCTAATGGTTTAAATATGTTTATTACATTTACACACAAAATCAGTTAAATCCAGATCATATGTTTATTCACAATTACAGTATCGTCAACACAGTGGAATGAGATTGTGATCATATGAATCAAAAGACTTGGTCCCTGTTTCATCAGTGTTATTGGATTTACACTAATGTGATAATCAGCGATGATGTATACTTACACTTGGAGTAAGTGTTATGTTCTTTCAAAGACATTAGTAAAGTATATTAGTTTCGAATGTATGGCGTATACATTGGACTGGACCGATATTGCAACTAAGTTAAGATATTACAAACTTACCGTTATATATATCTTTCCAAGTCAATATCAGTAGTTGATCTTAAGATTAAAAGAATCTAAATCCTGATATGCTTAGGCTCAACTCAGGAGTACTATTCATGTTCTTTGATTTATTAGTTAAGCCTACTTTTGGGTCAGGGTGATACGTATATTTTGGGAACATGATAGTATGATTGAGTGGGAGTGCTGAACATAAATATGGAATGTATAGCTTCTACTGGTGTATAGAAGTCAAGTGCTGATTCCCTTTGAGCTTAGCAAATAGAAGTAAATGGATGAGATCTTGTTTAACTGACTAATCATTAGATCACTAAACACCATTTACAGGTAGCTAAGTGTTTTAAGGGGCAAAATACATTGAGGGGTGAGAACGGTAAAGAAATCCCATCTCGATGTAGATCATCTATATAGAGGATCTTTAAATCACAATAAGATTATAACAATGGTTAAATGAGATAGCGTATTGATATCGTGGAACATACAATATGCTGTATATATGTCTGAGAGTGCAATTCTAATTTCTAAGAGTGGATTCAACGAAGAATTAATAAGTAGGAATTTACTTGGTAAATTTGGTTCACTTATTGGAAGCTCAGCATATAGATCCATGGTCCCCATTCTAGTTGAGAACATTCTGCTTGTAAGACTCATTAATTGATTCGTGATTGATCAATTATAATTCTAAAGTTAGACTATGTCTAATTTTATGAATTTTTACTAAGCAGGGGTGAAATTGTAAAGAAAAGAGTTTCTAGGTTTATTTATTTATTAATGGACTTTATATGTCTAGTTAATAATTAAATTAAATGACAATATTATTTAATAATCTATTTTAGTTATTAAATAATTAGTTTTTGTATTTAAATGGTTAGAATTGAAAAATTGACGTTTTTGAGAAAATAGAAATGAAATTTGTTAAAACTGCAAAATCAAGTGGGGCCCACTAACACACCATGGCCGGCCACTATTTGTGGAGTTTCAAATTGATTTTTTCATTATTTTAATGCCAAATAATTCCTAACCTGAACCTAGTAGTTTTTTATAAATAGAAAGTGATGGCTCAGTCAAATAACATGCTTTCATAAGTTTTCTAACATAAATTTCTCTCTTCAGAAAAACTGAGCCTTCCCTACTTTTTATACCTGGCCGAAATCATCCTTCTGTTTTCTCTTCATCAATTTCGTGACCCTAGTGAAAGAGTGAGTGCTCACCCACAGCAAGCAGTAACTCAATCATAGATTGGAAGACTGTGAAGGATCAAACTTGAAGAAGAAGGACATTCGGGCTCAGATCTTGATTATACTCTGCTACAGAAAGGATACAAGGGTTAGAGATCTGAGCGGAAGGAGACATTAATTCCGCTGCATCAATGTAAGGTTTTCTTAACTTTATATGTGTTTAATTTATCGTTTTAGAAAGTTCATATTTAGGGTGTTTAAACAACATACTTGTGAGTAGATCTAAGATCCTGGTAAAATAAATATCCAACAACGTCTTCAACCCTCCTTCCCAAAATAGTACGACTGCTTGAAGTCTATCTTATTCCCTATGATGCCTTCACCCTTTGATCTTTTCAAGCAAATTTGGAGCTTGAATTTTTAAGCAACATTAGCCTTCCTTTGTTGAAACCAAAGCTTGCCACATAAAAATTTAACATGACTCTTACATGCACGATGTTTTTTCGTGCGTGAAAGATAACTAGGGGTAGGACACATCTTTAACCCTCCTTCCCAGAATGGTAGGACTGCTTGAAGTCTGTCTTATTCCCGGTGATGCTTTCACCCTTTGTTCTTTTCAAGCAAATTCGAAGCTTGAATTTTTAAGCAACTTTAGCCTTCCTTCGCAGAAGCCGAATCTTGCTACATAAAAATTCAACATGACTCTCGCATGCATAATGTTATTTGTGCGAGAAGGATCACTAGGGGTAGGACACGTCTTCAACCCTCCTTCCCAGAACTGTAGGACAACTTGAAGTCTGTCTTATTCCCCGTGATGCTTTCACCCTTTGATCTTTTCAAGCAAAGTCAAAGCTTGAATTTTTAATCAACTTTAGCCTTCCTTCACAGAAATCGAAGCTTGCTACATAAAATTCAGCATGACTCTCCCATGCACGATGTTTTTCTTCCAAGAAGGATCACTGGGGGTATGACACATCTTCAACCCTCTTTCCCAGAATGGTAGGACTGCTCGAAGTCTGTTTACTCCTCGTGATGCTTCCTCCCTTTGATCTTTTCAAGGGAAGTCATTGCATTAATTTTTATGCAACTTTAGCCTTCTCTCGTGGAAGCTAAAGCTTGCTACATAAAAATTCAACATGACTCTCGCATGCATAATGTTTCTCATGTGTAGAAGATCACTGAACGTGTGGCACGTCTTCAACCCTCCTTGAAAAAAAGGACTACTTGAAGTCTTCCACGCACCCGGCAATGTTACACCCTCCAGTTTTTACAAGTGAAGTCCGTGTTAGAATTTTTGGTGCATCTTAGCCTTTCCTAGTCAAAGCCAAAAGTTTGCCATTGTAAAATTCGACATAACTCTTGCTCATTGAAATGGACCTTAGCATAAGGAAAATTTCCAGCACAAAGATGAAGGCCCAGCTCTCCCTTCGGGAAACCAGAAGCCTACAGTGCCGTGAAGGACTATATTTGCCCTTACAAGGTCCATGTCATGGAGGGATCATTTGGGGCCAGCCATACAATTGGGTTTTCACCTATAACTCCACGGCTTTTTCTCACAAAAGCCAAGAGATTACTGCTACACTTTCAAGAATTCCCCTTCAAGCTATCACGGAAAGGAACGACATGGCTCGAGTAAATAGTATGTTCCTAGAGCAAAATAGAACCACACTTAAATCTCCTCCTCAAGGACTGGAAAAGAAAATGAGTTAGATTTCAAGCAAATGACTGAGAATTTGAGGCTAAAATTCTCAGCTCATTTGGGGGTATAGTACGCCTGATTGTTGACAACAGTAATTTCATACGTCTGTTTGCCAAAGTTATTAGTTTAAGTGAACACATGCAACCAAAAGCTTGAAATGTTTTCAACAAAGTCTTCCCGAGGGAAACGTGCTTGAATTCTTTCCTCAAAAGCTAAACTTAAGTATGAATCCGAGGATAAGATGTGTATTCGGCCAAAATTCTTGAAAAGAAAAATACGCCTGAATTCCTTCTTACAAATCTCTATGGACTTCCTATAAGTTTAGTCCATTAGGTTGCATGATTAGCTAAAAGTTCAGGCTGACAAGGATCTAGATAAGAAAAATGCATGGAAGTCTAAAGCAGTCGTGGGCGTGGCTCTCGAGACTGAACCTCGTAAAAGAACTAAAGCTTGAGGAGAATGTAAGAAAAAACTAAGGATCCTTTTTGCAAGGGAAAATGTCTTCAGGATAACTCCTGACAGGTGGTTTTATCAAACAAGAGGGTAAGTTGCAGGAAGAAGCATTACATCTCTGGGGAGGAAAGGGTAAAGCCAAAAATGATTCCTGGATCGATTGAAAGATGATTAAGACCAACAAGAAAGGTTGAAATACTAGCTGTTGGAGCCAGATGTTTTGATGACGTGACCAACCCCTAAGAACTCTATCAAAATAAATCTTCGTCAAGAAATGGCAAAACACTTTAGTTACTATTACAAATAGCCCCCGCAGCCAGGGAAAATTAAAATTACCTCTGCGTCTTGAAAAGTATAGCAAAAGGAGGGATATATACAAAAAAGAAAAAAAAAACATAACAACAACAATTCAAAAAGGCCTACTAAAGTTCAAGACTGGGCGTCACAAGATGAGCCAGAGGACCCTGCTCCAAACGACCGCTCCACCATCTCTCGGTATAAGTCATGAATTGCCTTTGTACCCCGTATGAGGAGAGTCTGTTGAGCATAGTTGGCCTCAAGCAGCTGGTTCTCCTTATGTAAGCCTTCAACTTGAAGCTTGACCTCAGTGAGCTCGACTAGAAGGGTCTCGTTGGCATTGCTCAAGTCACGGTGATTCACCTTGACTTGCTCCAGTTTTGTCATCAGCATGCAAGCCTCCTGGGTAGTCCTCTCTGCTAGCAAGGCCACCTGTCGAAACGGTCAAAATTGAAAGAACCCTAGTATTAGAACAGGGGGTAGAACTAAAAAATGAAAAAGAGAGGATAAGAATGTCTCAAGGCCTTACCTCGACTACCTGGAGCTTGGCAAAGTGGGCAACACGAAGATGTCCATGCTGCTGCTAAACGCCTAAGTCTCCATGGGCAGCTCAGAGGCATTCCCAGCCACCTGATCCAAAAGCTCGGCAGTGAAGGGGGCAGCCTCTCTCCCCACCTTAAAAGCCAGGCGCTTCTCCAAGGCTTTAACCTCCACGGTTGGCCCAGTAGGAGGTAGAGTGGGCATCCCATCTAAAATCTTAGCCTTTTGCACCGCTAAGAACACGGTGGCCCTTCTAAGAACTTGTAGCCTCTCCACCTCCAAGCATCCCTTTAGGGCCCTATTCACTTCCCTCTCCTTCTGCATGTCAAGAGGATCAAGAGGGACGAGCTTCCTTGAGATGTGAACCCCACTGAGGGTATTTTTGGCATGGCTGAAGGATGATACAATTGGGGCTGGCCCAACCTCAGTGGCGGATCATGACGCTGGGGGTGAGCCCTAGTTTTAAAAGTGGATATCTCAAGCCTTAGCCTTTTCCTATCAGGGGCACTGTCGCACGCTGCCTTGGAAGAACCGGTCCTCTCCATTACAGACCTAATGTAGTTGCTAGACATTGGTACAAAAACAAAATAGGTCAACATAGCACAAGACCACAGAACTCTCAAAAACTACAAGCACAATGCCAATATTCCAAGGCAAATGATCGCACAAAACATGCACAATTCCCTCAGGACTCTACAACAAGTAAATGGTGAAGAAAGCTTACCAGTTACTAAGAGAAAATGAGGTTGGTGACCCTAGTGCTGCATTCGTCCCGGTGGAATATGTGCTTGGGTATGGAGGTGTTAAGAAGGCCTCGCAGGGCAGAGAAAGGACTGAAACCAAAGGACTCTAGTACGACTGTCAGAAAAAATGAAAAGTATGAAGTTGCTGCTTAAGGTAATTAATGGGTACCAGGAAGAGGCACCTTCCACGAGAAGCGAACGGTTTGACTCGTTCATCCAAGGGAAATCTAACGCTTGGATAAGTAGGAAGCTGAGAAGATGTATTGCCTCCCAATAGATGGCTCCCATCATTGCATGCATCTTAAAAAGTTCTTGGTAAATGGAAAGTCCGCTCAAATGTAATCACCGTCGTTTTTGGGCATCCCGCAGAAGACGCGCCTAGCACGCGCGCGAAACTCAAAATTCAGCATTTAAAACCCTAACGAGAAAATATAAGAAATTATGCCTTCTGAGTAATGACACTTCAATTGGTAGCTGATGGCGTCATGTAATAAAGGGTTTGTCGTAAACCACACATGCTTGAAATCTTTCAGGAGAAGATACTGGAAGCTCTCAGACCATTATACGCCCTGGAAGCTTGTGGGTAAATGTTGTCCATGTTTTTGTAATCATGACACATGGATTTTAATCAAGAAAAGTTGAGAACTCATTAGTTAACAAACTTTCTCAATTGGTGCTACGAGAAGATATAGCCACCAACTTTGCAGGAAGAGTCCCTGTGAAGGAGAGTACCTTGACTGCTAGCTACACGGAGGGTATCCGTGAGCCAAGGTCTCCTGCCGTTCTAGGAACTAAAGCCATCTACTCCCAAGAAGAATATGGATTTTCTTAGAAGGGCGCTCATGGGAGTAGAACCACCAGAATTAGTGTTAATTTCCTCATTCCCAATTTTTGGGTTTTGATCATCATCACATTGGCTTCTTTTTGAGCGTGTTGATCGTGTTGAATGAGTTGCTCGTGAATTGGGGGGCCTCTGTGAGCCCATTGGCTTCTTTCCAGGACGACGAGTAGTCTCTTCAGGATGAGTGTTGTCGTTTTCCCCATTATCAGCCATGGAGAAGAAATTCCTTCTTTCGTAAGGAGGGATTTTTTTGAGCTTTTATCGTATAGGCTCTCAATGAAAGTACCAAACTATTAACGCAGTTTTTTGTTAACGATTATGAGCCTATTTTGTAATAAACCAAGCACAAATGTAAAGAAAATAATAACGATGACACTGAGATTTTTACTTGGTTTTATAATTAACTCTGTATAGTTCAGGAGTCTATCTTATTGAGATATTTCTGGATACAGAATTAGGGTTTTACAATCAATATATCCCTTTTCTCTCTAAGATTTTTTGACCCCTTTTTGTATAATCTGCCCCTATTTTATAGTAATATTGGTTGACAGTTAATTACATTTAAATCCAAATCCCATAACAATATTCCCCAAAATTGTGGGCTTTAATTACACTCCACGTAAATAAATGCAATTAATATTTGAAAATCACACAGTTATGATTTAAACCATTTTTAAGGAGGACAACGCTGACGTGGATTAGGACACACTGCCAAATGTATCTCGCTGAGGCATCTCACCTAGTACATGAACAACTTAGTTTATTCATAAGCCTTCCAGTAATGGCATGAGCACCAATGAACTGAGCAAACTTAAGAACTGCTCTTTGACCATAAGGCCTTGTAGACTGAACAATTATGTCCCTTAAGTCATTACACTTAGTTATTATAATATATATTATACGCTAAGTGTTCTAATAACCACTCCATTTCGTCAATACTTCTTTAGATACAGTGAGGTAGATGCCTCACTAGGCGTTTTCTATGTCTCCCTCGGGATTATGCCTTCTGATGCAAAATGGTTTCTCATCAATACGTGAATCAATAGTTTGTTCATTCTGATCGCGCTTAAGACTGTGTGGTCAGCGAGTTTTAAATATACTCTATTAATTCTGTATTTAATGAGTTATTCCATTTTGTATTTAATGATATAATTACCATTATATTTGTTGATTTATATTCTCTGAGACTGACATGTGTCACTTTCTGAAGTACAGTCGAATTTCGGGTATAACAACCAACATGAGGATTGAATCCTTAAAAAGGAGGGATATTGGCGTGGTTACCAACATGAGGATTGGCTCCTTGAAAAGGAGGGATGTTAGCATGGTTACAAACATGAGGATGTGTTTAATGGAGATCTTCTCTTTGGAGATGCCCCCTGTATATATTTTCACTTGATCTTTCCTCGTGATATTGAGGATTAATGGAATGTTCTTGATAAGGCCAAGGTTGAATATCATCATAAATACTTATGGAGTTATTTAGCGAATTGGTGTTGTCGCTATCTTCGAGGAAGGTTTGTTGAAGATTTTTGCGTGCCCCTAGTTGGGAATATGTGGTGGTAGCTTGTGACCTTGAAGGATTACTCGCCTCTTGAGTAGGTTTTTGTCTTTCTCAGTGAGAGTTCTCCCCTTTTTTCTTAACATCGACCCCTATATTCCTTGGAACATGAGGTGGTCGTGTAGATGAGTCAGGACCGCCATGTGTGGCACAATTTTGATTTCCCAATGCATGATTTGCATCATTATTGGCATGAACTCCCATGTAACCTCTAAGGGGGTTGTTATATTCCATATTTCATTGGGATGCACGCATAGGAGGAAAATTATGTGGATATGGTCCTCTTTGATTCCTCATGGGGTCATATGTGGCACAACTACCCATGGGACGTCATCTCTTTCTCTTTGAATTAGAGGGTTGTCTTCTTTCTTCTCTGTCAACGCCCATGTCTCTAAGGAGTGGCCTTGGAGACAAATTTTGTTTATCATGTGGGCCATCTCCATGCAATGGTGCATGAGTGGCATGAGTGTGTTGGGCACGTACTCCAATGTTAGGTATTGACAAATCGGTATTGCGAAGAGTATTGTTGGCTTGGTTTGCTTGGTTATGGGTACCTCCGTGGTGGGCCAGAGCACCATGGCCATCTTTATTCAACGCTGCATGGGTTATATGTGCATGTTTGGCACATACCACAATGTTTGGCAAAGCTTGGTGGTCCCCTCTCATTGGTGGATTAGTACTTTTAGGGACATCATGGAGTTGGATCCCTAGGTGTGCCATGGTTGCAGGATCTTTTGATGGGCGAGCTCTTATTCTGCTAGGGGGAGAAGGCTCTCTTGGTGGAGGAGTTTAGTCCCCACACCTTTGCGATTGCTCTTGGAGTTCTTTGTTGTGGCATAAGCTTTCTACCAACTCGACACGTAGGGCCTCATTTTCTTGGAGCGCATCATGCACAGTCATGGATCTGATTGGTGGGCGCTCTCTAGATTATGATGAAGAACTTTCACATTCTTGGACCTATTCCTCATCTTCTGGCATAGGCAACATGGGAAGCTTTTCTCAGTGCCTAGAAGTTCCCTCTCCATGTGGTTGTGGAGGGACAAAGGTTCCTTCACTAAGGGGTTGATTAACTTCCCCCCTTAAGACTTCAACATCTTCTTCAAAATTTGTCCTCCTGGTACTCAACACCATTGTTGTGAGAAAGGTAAATTAATGAGTTTTCCAAAGTGAAAATAGTTAAACTTTAACCACAACACTCTCAATGAAAGCCCCAAACTGTTTTGAGAGCGCTCTCTAATCCTCTCAATGAAAGCACCAAACTATTGACGCAATTTTTCGTCAACTTATCTAAAAAGATCGTAAAAATATAGAGGATTGCGATGAATTAAACTTGACCAATAAAACTGCAATAAATTAAATTGACACTAGGGATTTATAGTAGTTCACTCCCCATGTTGCGATGGTAATGGGGCTATGTCTACTTTTATCTTTATTGATTAGATCCAACACACTAGAGCTATGTTATCAAGAGTGTGTGGATAAAGGTACAACAAAGGATTTCTAGGTACAATCTTAATCGAGATTTATGAATATAAGACTCATGGGAGACTTGATACTCATAAATTTGATCTAAATTACTGGTTGTAGGTTCTTGGGAATATTCAACTAATAAAGTGTAAAGAAAGGTTTGTATCAATGGTGTTTTGAGGTCTGGTGTCGACTGAGTATGGCGGACTCAATGGAAAAGATGAAGAAATTAGTGTGGTTTTCTTGGCTACCGCCAAATAAGTTTCAAGGAGAAGGTTTTGAAGAGAGGGTTCAAATAAGAAGAAGAATCTAAAGGTAGGTCCAAAAAAGAGAGAGCCCTATTTCAGCCTCTTAATTATCTTTATATAGGTTGTATGGTTTGTTACTGACCCCCCACATGTCGGGGTATCTCACTTGTATACCACTCTTTTAAATGAATAAAATATTACAAGAAAATAAATATCTATAAAAATCTCCTTGTTTCTAGGTAAAAATCCCACAAACATTGGGAAAGTTGTTATTTTTCAGTTGAGGATGCACCAATTTGAAATGGAGTGATGACATGTCACCTCTTGGCTGGAAATGCATGATATTGGTGATAAGTACTAAAAACATGTGTTTTAGAGTGTCAGTGCTTGCATACAATGTCACATGGGGTGTGAGAGTGTTCTCATACAACCCTCACTTAACCACATTACTCAATTTCTGAGTAAAATGAACCACTACGCGTTGTAGGTCACTTTTTGATCCGATAACTTCGGAATTGAGCTATGGTTGTGACACTTAGATCCGTCTTGAAATAATCTTTTAAATGCATGTTGAACCAAGTTATTTGGATAAAAATTGAGAGAGTTATGCCCATATTACTGGAGGTAGTTTATTCAGTCTTGTACCAGATGCGAGCAATGACATGGTCAAATGGCAGTGCTCGACCACGCATGTTCTCGACCCCTCACGATGTGTTTTGACTTTTTTTTTATGGTGAGTCGTATTTTGAGGGTCTTGAGACCCAAAAACTGTTGGATATTTATTTTACAAGGATCTTAGATCTACTCACAAGTATGTTGTTTAAACACCCTAAATATGAACTTTCTAAAACGATAAATTAAACACATATAAAGTTAAGAAAACCTTACATTGATGCAGCGGAATTAATGTCTCCTTCCGCTCAGATCTCTAACCCTCGTATCCTTTCTGTAGCAGAGTATAATCAAGATCTGAGCCCGAATGTCCTTCTTCTTCAAGTTTGATCCTTCACAGTTTTCCAATCTATGATTTAGTTACTGCTTGCTGTGTGTGGGCACTCACTCTTTCACTAGGGTTCGAAATTGATGAAGGGAAAAGAGAAGAGGCATTTCGACCAGGTATAGAAAGTGGGGAAGGCTCAGTTTTTCTGAAGAGAGAAATTTCTGACAGAAAACTAATGAAAGCTTATTAATTGACTGAGCCATCACTTTCAATTTATAGGCAACTACTAGGTTTAGGTTAGGAATTATTTGGCATGAAAATAATGAAAAAATCAATTTGAAACTCCACAATAAGTGGCCGGCCATGGTGTGTAAGTGGGCCCCACATGATTTTGCAGTTTTATCAAATTTTATTTCTATTTTCTCTAAAACGCCAATTTTTCCAATTCTAACCTTTTAAATGCCAAAACTAATTATTTAATAACTAAACTAGATTATTAAATAATATTGTCATTTAATTTAATTATTAACTAGACATATAAAGTTCATTAATAAATAAATAAACCTAAAAACTCTTTTCTTTACAATTTCACCCCTGCTTAGTGAAAATTCATAAAATTAGACATAGACTAACTTTAGAATTATAATTGATCAATCACGAATCAATTAATGAGTCTTACAAGCAGAATGTTCTCAACTAGAATGGGGACCATGGATCTATATGTTGAGCTTCAAATAAGTGAACCAAATTTATCAAGTAAATTCCTACTTATTAATTCTTCGTTGAATCCACTCTTAGAACTTGGAATTGCACTCTCAGACTTATATAGAGCATATTATATGTTCCACGATATCAATATGCTATCTCATTTAACCATTGTTATAATCTTATTGTGATTTAAAGATCCTCTATATAGATGATCTACATCGAGATGGGATTTCTTTACCGTTCTCACCCCTCAATGTATTTTGCCCCTTAAAACACTTAGCTACCTGTAAATGGTGTTTAGTGATCTAATAATTACTTCTATTTGCTAAGCTCGAAGGGAATCATCACTTTACTTCTATACACCAGTAGAAGCTATAGATTCCATATTTATGTTTAGCACTCCCACTCAATCATACTATCATGTTCCCAAAATATACGTATCACCCTGACCTAAAAGTAGGCTTAACTAATAAATCAAAGAACATGAATAGTACTCCTGAGTTGAGCCTAAGCATATCAGGATTTAGATTCTTTTAAACTTAAGAGCAACTACTGATATTGACTTGGAAAGATATGTATAACGGTAAGTTTGTAATATCTTAACTTAGTTGCAATATCGGCCCAGTCCAATGTATACTCCATACATTCGAAACTAGTATACTTTACTAATGTCCTGGAAAGAACATAACACTTACTCCAAGTGTAAGTACACATCATCGCTGATTATCACATTAGTGTAAATCCAATAACACTGATAAAACAGGGACCAAGACTTTTGATTCATATGAACACAATCACATTCCACTGTGTTGACAATACCGTAATTGTGAATAAACATATGATCTGGATTTAATTGATTTTGTGTGTGTGAATGTAATAATCATATTAAACCATTAGCATGTAAAATTCATGCAAACATCAATCACTTCAAATTTCTTATATTAATAACTAATCAGATTGTAAAGAGTTTTATTTAGGGCATAAAACCCAACAAACTCCCACTTGCACTAATATAAAATAAACTGTGCAAATAGGTCAATATGATGTCTTGATCTTCAGATCAAGTGTAGTATGTTTGAATCCACCCAAACTTCTCAAACTAGTTCATAAATACTCTTATGAAACATCCTTTACTATATGCTTTACTTATCAAGGGATACTGAAATCTTTACTGTTTTAAGAGTACATCTGAATTAACAGAAGACATATCTCTCATATTTTAAAATATGTAATTGAGATAATACAGTGTAGACTTTTCTTCAGTAATATAACTTTCTTGGATTTTCGAATACACAAAGTTATAGTTCTTCTCTGGTAGAGCTTGAATTATTATACAATAATTCCTCCACCCCCAAAGTAAACACCATCTCATAGAAATCGAAATGAGTTTGTGAGATACCAGGACAACTGATACACAGTTCCTTAATATCTAACATATAGATCACTTTGATAAATCTTTCTTGAATATCTTCTAATGTTCCCTATTTGATTACATCTCAGATAGCTCCCACTCAATAGCAGATGTCTGGTTAAATAATACTTTTAACCTCTGATTGTTTGGAGAGTTACCTAGTTGTGACTTTTGTATTAGTCTGAATTATTAAGTTAAGACTAAGTCATCAACATAGCAGACCAGTATTTGAAGTGAAAAATACATGCCAGAGATTAAGTAATCAAAATTAAGATACCATAAAATTTTATGAGGATTAAGAATTCTAGGTTCAAGTCATTCGAATGGACTGAACTAGAGTTCCTTATCTTATTCTCATAATTCTGATAAGCTATTCATATCCATGTGAATGGTTAGATTTGCTTCTCAGTAGTGTTCTTAAGTACCTATCACAAGTATCAACCTAATGAAGATGGGTATAGAATTTTAAAATTCTCCCACTCAATTAAGGTAGTGTGAAACTTTTCCAAAGAACTTTCATAGGTATCAATCTTTTACTTACAACAGTAAAACGAAATGGAACATACAATCAAGATCAAGAATTTATATTGATAATAGCTGACTCATTATATTACTTCCATGTTTAAAGAAAATATGTGTCACATAGGGAATTGTGAAGTAGACTCCACCCCTTAGAATATACATATAGGGTACTATGGATAACCTCCACCCCTAAGTATATAGAGATTATGATCCACCCCTAAAGGTTGTAAAGATCATGATTCTCTTAGTGTGATATAGTTTATGTGGAGTTGAATACTATCCAGAGTTCATTAGATATAAAAGATCGTTGAACTGCATAGTTTTCTTAACTTTTCTCCACCCCTATCAGATCAAAAGATTCTTTTATTAAACAAATTCATAATAATTGTATTAGAATTAACAATTATTAATAAACATAGAATTAATTTCTAGTTTTTATTTAATATAACTTTATGGAGAGTTGTAAATATTATAGAATTTGTATCAATAATAAAAACACTTACACATTCAAACATATAAATATAATGTGGTAATAGTTGATGAAGATAAAATAAATGAAGCTCAATCTCATAATTTGCAATTTTGAATTTCAAAAATAAAAGAATACTTTATTAAAAAAAATATTGCAACAATATGAGAAAAACAGGGATAAATATCCCTAACTAAAATTTGAAATCCAAATTGTCTTTAAACTAAAACAATTAATTCAAAAAATAAATTGAAGAGCTTCATCTTCATCTGGACGATTTCACCCTTGGTCTAGCTTTCTGATCCAACTCATTTGAGTTCAAGTAGCTTGGCCTATAAGAAGAAGAAAAACAAATAAACAAAGTTAGTCCAGAATCATAAATCCAATTGGATAATAATTCACTAAACTTTTAAAGTTTATAAATAGAAATACCTTGATTCTTTGCAAGAAGTTTAGGACATTGGGGTTTCCAATGACCTTTCTCATTGCAGTAGAAACACTTTCCTTTAAGTGTAGCATCACCAGAAGGAGCAGCCTTTTTATTCTTCATGGCTTTTGTTCGCTTCTTGGTGTTCTTCCACTTCTTCTTCGATTTGGGCTTCGAAGCAGAGGCAACATTTGCTTCAGGTTTTATCGTCCCATTACCATTCCCAGGATTGTGAGGTTTACTCCCTTTCTTTTTGGGTCCTCCAATCAAATTTTCATAAGTTTGAAGGTCATTGACTAATTCATGAAAGTCAATTTCCTTCTTATTCATGACATAATTTGAAGTGTATGGTAAAAATGCTGGAGTTAGGCTATTCAAGATAAGACTTACTTGAGTAGCACTATCCATTTCAGTACCATGATCCTGGGCTTCTTGGAAATAACTTGACATTAGGAGAACATGGTCACGCACGTTTTGATGAGGTTCCATCTGTGCATTAATGTACTTCTTAGTCGCGTCAAAGCGTGACTGAAGTGATGCCTTACCGAATAGCTCATTTAACTTCGTCATAACTTCAGCAGCCTTTTCGGTTTTAGAAAACCGAGTTTTGAGGGTGTCTACCATGCTAGAAAGCATAAAGTATAGAGCTTTGTCATTTGCTTTCTGCCAACGCTCATACTTTTCTTTCACAGCTTTGGAAGCATTGTCCCCAGGCACTTCAGGTGACGGCTCAGTTAAAACAAACAAGGCACTTTCTCCTATGAGAGCAATATTAATGTTCTCATTCCACTTATTAAAGTTAGATCTATTCAGCTTGTTTTCAGTCAACAGAGATAACATGGGATTCATTTTGATAATACAGGATACTACAAAATAATAGAAATCAACAAATAGAAATTAATAATGGTTTAACACAAAATCAATTCAAAAATTATAAGCACATAGCAAGTAGGAATGATATGAGAAAATACTTAAAAAATTTAATCCTAAATAATTTCCAAGGTTTTTCAACAAACTGATATCAGTGTCCCGTTTAGGCGAGAGTCAAAGTTACCATCCATTGAATAGAGTTGTCAGCTCATCTAAAATGTTAAACATTCTAGCAACCTTTTATTCGATCAAGATTGGAATCCAGCGTTGTCCCGTTTAGTCGAGAGTCAACGCTATTATATCTTATGAGCTTCTACCATTGTTTCGCAATTTGCAAGTCAAATATGGTCGCCACCATTAGGGTGATCTATACCATATAAAACATTTACAAACTACTTATCATTCGAGATTAAACGGTGCAAAATTGCTAATGAACGTTCCTCCATTAGGGAGGATTACTCACTAAAACAAACGCGATGTAAAACCCACAATGGAGATCGAATATCTTTATAATAATAAAGCTCATTCTTTAAAATGTATTTTTTTTATTATTCTAATAAATAAATTCTCATTAAATTCGAAATTTAGAATTAAAATTCAAAATAAGAATTTAATATAATATTTATAAAATTATACTTAGATGGTGATTGAAATAAAATTAATTATTTCCATTTTAGTAATAATCTTAAATATAAATATTAAGGAAATTAATTTAAGTTGAATTAAATTAGATTAATTAGCAACTTAAAAATTTCCTTTGAGAATATATTTATTGAGTTCGAAAATTTAAAGTATAAAAAAATACACAATTTTCGAAAAAATAATAATAAAATAGAAAAGAAATACTTCAAACAAAAATATCACCTATCTAGATTTTCTTTTGACTAGTTAATTCAATTTCTAATAATAATATATATATTAAATTCATTTATTTTAAATTAATCAATTAAATGAAAAAAAAATCATTGATTGAAGTTGGCCCAAGAATTAATTAAAATAAATAATTAATTTACAACTCAATCTATTTTTCAAATAAATTCGAATATTGCATAAATAAAATGCAATTTTTTGAAATTGATTAAGAGAATAAAGGAAAAATATATATTGAAAATTATTTGAATTTAAGTTGAAAAATTAAATTTCAATCTAAAAATAATTTTCTATTTAATTAAGTGTCATGAAAAATAAATAAATATTAAGTATCATGATGAAAATCAACTTAGATATTTAAATTTTTTAAGTTAATTAAATGTACTAAATTCAAGAAATAAATAATTAAGTGTAGAGAAGGCTTAATTATTTAATTTCTAGTTTAAAACTAGGAAAAATATACTTAAATAAAATTGTACCAAAATTAATTATTTAAATAATTAATTTCACAAAGTATAATATTTTCCTATTTAAATATTAGAAATAATAAATAGTCTAGAAATTACTATCTAGAAAATATCTTATTTGACTAAGTATCTTTTCAACAAAAATTTGAAAAATATCTAATTTAAGTTATATAAAAAAAAAAACCTAAAACTTAAATAATTTCAAATTTAGATTTAATTAAATATCAAAAATTAAGTTATAACCACTTAATTTGAAGATAACTTTTAAGTTAATATTCGAAAAGATATTAACCTAAAAAATATCTAAAATATTCCATTTTAAATTAATATTCGAAAAGATATTAACTTAAAAAATATCTTAAGAATCTTTAATAACTAATGCCCAGGATTCCTCAACTTGATTTAAAATTTAAATAAAATATTCAAATTTAAGTTAGATAAGAAAAATCAGTTGATACAACTAATTTACAACTTAAATAGGAATATTTAATTAAATAAGCTCCAGAAAGAATCTAGTTAGTTAAAATTCTATATTTAATTAAATACAAATAGTTTGTCTAGAAATAATATCAAAACTAAAAGTGTTTTTCTTAAAATCAACTTTAAAATATTAAAATGAAAATAAATTTCATATATTTGAAAAGTTAATTATGTTACTAAATCAATTTTATTAGGTCAAACTAATATAATTAACCTAGTACAGTTATTCAAATCAGGCAAATGGGCCTTCACAATTGGGGTAGTTCATGTGAGGGGGTGCTGGGTTCAGTATGTCGTACCCACTTCTATGGCTCCCAACTATCACACAAGGCCCAAAAGAGAGGAATTTAACCTTAAAATAAATAACTGTTATTAATTGAATAGGTCCAATAACTAAATGGACCTAAATAAAATCTATCATGGTGTGGCATTTTATTTAGCAACAACCTATATGCATCTATATAATAAAATAAACACATAGGCTCACACAGGTACACACTTGGATGGATCCTATCATGTGCTAGGTTATACACAGATGAAAGAAGATTGTAAAATTTACCTGTTACAAATTATTAACTTGACCAAGGGAGCCATGAGTTTAAATTAGATCATTGGATCTGTCAACAAGTTAACCATGGCTATTTGCAATCAAGTAATAATAGGTTTTGAAAACTTACACATAAGCTAAAACCACATACTTCTGCAACAAGGTTAGCGGGATAGTTGGAAGTAGGATTTACTTAATTTTAAATAAATAAATTTTGAAAAATAAATAATTAAATAAATAAATAATAAAAAAATAAAATTTAATTTTCGAAAAAATAAAATTTTAAAAAAATATATATTTATTTTCGAAAATAAAAAAAATTATTAATTTAAATTTTCAAATTATAAAAAAATATTTAAAATTAAACCTACAATTTTTAAAAATTAGGTTTCAACTAACCTAAATATCATTTCAAAATTTGCTAACTACTTTTAAAAATTAAATGTTATTTTATAAATAAAAATTAAATAAAAATTAGAAAAGATAAATTAAATATCTTTTTTCAGATTTTAAATTTAATTTAAATAAATAAAATAACAAAATTTAAAAGTTAGCAAAATATCTTACATCTATGTAAAATTACATGATTATAATTATCTTATTTTAAATTTAAATAAGGTCAAAATATTTAAAAAAAAAAATAATTTAAAAAATTTAATATCTGACCTTAAATTTAAAAGTAAGATAAGATATAATCAAATTTAAAAATAAGATAAATAATTAAGCAAAAAGATAGATATTTACTAATTTCAAATTCAAATTACACTAATATCATGAATTAAATTAAAAAAAATATTAAATTAATTCATATGATAATTAGAGTTGAATTAGGAATAGTAAATATATAAATACAAAACTACACAAAAAATCGGAAGTTAATTCCATGAAAAAGCATGAAAAAACGAAGAAAAACGAAAATTTTGGGAGTTGTACGGGCAGTATTCCAAGCATACTGTCCGCGCGCGCAACCCTGGGTGACAGCCGAGAAACCTCGGCAGAACAGGGGAGGTTGCAGCCTCTTTGCGCGCGCGTAGGTGAGGCTTCAGACACTAGTTCCGCGCGCGGATGAAGGATTCAGACAAGAAATTTGTCTGAATCCGCGCGCGCGTGTGAGTGCACAGTCCCTTATCTTTTTTCGAAACTTCAAAAAATCATAACTAATTCAAATTAAATCGAAATTGAGTTCTGTAAAAAAGTAACTTGCTTAATTTTTTCCATACTATCCAATAAAAATAATTCCAGAAACAAAATTTCAATTATTTTTCACGAAAATTCACAAACATCAATCAATCATCATATAACACTCAATACAACATGAAACCATCCAAATAACAAAAAATCGTTTTAAAGTCCAAATTTCATGCAAGTAAATCAATTTCCATGGCTCTGAGGCCAGTTGTTGGATATTTATTTTACCAGGATCTTAGATCTACTCATAAGTATGTTGTTTAAACACCCTAAATATGAACTTTCTAAAACGATAAATTAAACACATATAAAGTTAAGAAAACCTTACATTGATGCAGCGGAATTAATGTCTCCTTCCGCTCAGATCTCTAACCCTCGTATCGTTTCTGTAGCAGAGTATAATCAAGATCTGAGCCCAAATGTCCTTCTTCTTCAAGTTTGATCCTTCACAGTCTTCCAATCTATGATTGAGTTACTGCTTGTTGTGTGTGGGCACTCACTCTTTCACTAGGGTTCGAAATTGATGAAGGGAAAAGAGAAGAGGGATTTCGGCCAGGTATAGAAAGTGGGGAAGGCTCAGTTTTTCTGAAGAGAGGAATTTCTGACAGAAAACTAATGAAAGCTTATTAATTGACTGAGCCATCACTTTCTATCTATAGGCAACTACTAGGTTTAGGTTAGGAATTATTTGGCATTAAAATAATGAAAAATTAATTTGAAAATCCACAATAAGTGGCCGGCCATGGTGTGTTAGTGGGCCCCACTTGATTTTGCAGTTTTATAAAATATTATTTCTATTTTCTCAAAAACGCCAATTTTTCCAATTCTAACCTTTTAAATGCCAAAACTAATTATTTAATAACTAAAATAGATTATTAAATAATATTGTCATTTAATTTAATTATTAACTAGACATATAAAGTTCATTAATAAATAAATAAACCTAGAAACTCTTTTCTTTACAATTTCACCCCTGCTTAGTGAAAATTCATAAAATTAGACATAGTCTAACTTTAGAATTGTAATTGATCAATCACGAATCAATTAATGAGTCTTACAAGCAGAATGTTCTCAACTAGAATGGGGACCATGGATCTATATGCTGAGCTTCCAATAAGTGAACCAAATTTACCAAGTAAATTCCTACTTATTAATACTTCGTTGAATCCACTCTTAGAACTTAGAATTGCACTCTCAGACTTATATAGAGCATATTATATGTTCCACGATATCAATATGCTATCTTATTTAACCATTGTTATAATCTTATTGTGATTTAAAGATCCTCTATATAGATGATCTACATCGAGATGGGATTTCTTTACCGTTCTCACCCCTCAATGTATTTTGCCCCTTAAAACACTTAGCTACCTGTAAATGGTGTTTAGTGATCTAATAACTAGTCAGTTAAACAAGAGCTCATCCATTTACTTCTATTTGCTTAGCTCAAAGGGAATCATCACTTTACTTCTATACACCAGTAGAAGCTATAGATTCCATATTTATGTTTAGCACTCCCACTCAATCATACTATCATGTTCCCAAAATATACGTATCACCCTGACCTAAAAGTAGGCTTAACTAATAAATCAAAGAACATGAATAGTACTCCTGAGTTGAGCCTAAGCATATCAAGATTTAGATTCTTTTAATCTTAAGATCACCTACTCATATTGACTTGGAAAGATATGTATAACGGTAAGTTTGTAATGTAACACCCTAACTAGCATAGGCGTATTACGTGATTTTTAAACATACTGTGCAGCTCGTTGCTAATCAACGAGGTTTATTGAAAACGTGATTAATTAAAATTTTTGCTTTTTAATTAAACTTGTAAAATATTTATACAAAAGACTCGGGATCCCGATTACAAAACCATTTACAAAAGTTAACTGTTTATACAAAATAAATGTCGCCAAGCGACTAGTTACAAAAATAGCCTCGCTGTCCCGATGATCGTACGCTCCAGGCCTAACCGCCCCGACATGTACAATCTTCATAGGCTCGTTCACGGTCCATCAGCACTAGCCTTGCCTTTACCTACACATAAACATAGCATTGTGAGTCGACAGACTCAGTAAGAAAAGCATAATAATACTCATACATAAATCCGGGTCATGATCAGACGCCCATACCCCTGATCATAACCCTAACTGCCGTGTCCAACACGATACTGAGTCCCCCTTACTGCCGTGTCCAACACGGTACTGAGTTCTGAACGTTCATAAGGACGGTACTATTGACAAGTAACAACCTGATCGGTCGAACCGGTCATACTCCGGCTGCTGGTCATACTCCAGCCTGTACCGACGTGTTACAGTATCAGCCTGATCGGTCGAACCGGTCATACTCCGGCTGCTGGTCATACTCCAGCCTGTACCGACGTGATACGTCAAATAGTACGGAACCACCAACCTAAGTATCAGCCTAATCGGTCGAACCGGTCATACTCCGGCTGCTGGTCATACTCCAGCCTATACCGACGTGATACAGTGTTAGCCTAATCGGTCAAACCGGTCATACTCCGGCTGCTGGTCATACTCCAGCCTGTACCGACGTGACACAGTTGGATGGTTCGAAGCCAACATACATATCTAATGTAATCTAACAGGCTTCCTACATGCATGCTAAACATGTAATCTACATATGCATACTGTTATACTAATCTTACCTGGATTCCGAATTCAGGTGCGGCGGTCAACCTGACTGGAACTATCTGCGCGGCGGATTACAGGCTCCTAAACCATAAAAATCACAACACTATAAGTGATACGCTAAATCACTTCCCGGGGACTTAAACTAGGAACTAAAAGTTTCCCTATCGATAAAAAGCATGGCAATACCCCAAAAACATAAAATCGAGGAAAACTAGGGTTCCTGAATTTTCCCCAACCGGTAGACCGATTGCCCAACCGGAATTCCGGTTCTGGGAAATTTCAGAACCCCATCCGGAATTCCGGATGCACAACCGGAATTCCGGTTCCTCGCAGGCAGAAATTCAAAATTTCATACATTGCTCAAATCAACTCCAAACCATACCAAAACTTCCAGACCTGTTCTAAATATCCCCTAGAACATTTCTAAAGCATCAAATCCACCCAGAAAGCACATAAACAAAAATCACCATTAAAGCTCAAGCTTTGAGTTTTAAACTCAAACTTGAGTAAACCTAACTAACATGCATCCAAATCAGATTAAACCTACTTAATCATGCATATAAAAGCTTCTGAAAACACAAGAATTCGACCTCCACAAACACAACAACAAAACACACAATTTCATGTTGAAAACCAAACTTTTGCATAGAAAAACTTTAGCTTTACTCAACCTAACTATCATGCTTCACAAACAGCTCTAACATCCTTAATTTAACTTGCTTAAATCCCTGAAAACAACATATAAACACAGCAACAATAGCCACCCCAAAACTAGCATGCAACCTACCATTTCACTTTAAAAACTTTCAAGAAACATAAGAGAAAGATGAAGAAACTTTACCAACAATTATAGAACACTAAATCTGGTCAAAATAAGCTTGAATCACCAAGAAAAACTCCACTTCCTTGCTGCTCAAGGAGGGCCGAAAAGAGAGAGAATTGAGAGAAAAAAAAATGGTTTTCCTTTGAATATTTTCTAACTTTCTAATTTTTGAAACTTTGAAAAAATAAAGAAAAGGAAATCAATATATTCATTTCAGCCAACAATTAATATTAAATAACATTTATTTTTCAATTTATTAAGTCACAAAAGACAAACTAACAATGGGGCAAAATGACCATTTTGCCCCTTCACACTAAAATCACATAAATAACACTAAAGGGGTATTTTTGGAAAATTCTAAATTTCCGGCCATTCCCGACATTCCCAATGTCTAATAAACCGTCCCAAACTACTAACATACTAAGTTGTGATTTTACTGAGCCAAACACCGAGTTCCATGATACCGGGCACCAGAAATGCAAAATTATGGAAACTGCTAAATGACATAAAAATGCACCTCTGAATTCAATAATAACAGTATAAATAATTATTTAAATAGCTATAAATAATTTCATAATTAAACATGATTAACTGCTAATTTCCAAATTAAACTAAGCGGTCTTTACATGTAATATCTTAACTTAGTTGCAATATCGGCCCAGTCCAATGTATACTCCATACATTCGAAACTAGTATACTTTACTAATGTCCTGGAAAGAACATAACACTTACTCCAAGTGTAAGTACACATCATCGCTGATTATCACATTAGTGTAAATCCAATAACACTGATGAAACAGGGACCAAGACTTTTGATTCATATGAACACAATCACATTCCACTGTGTTGACGATACTGTAATTGTGAATAAACATATGATCTAGATTTAACTGATTTTGTGTGTGTGAATGTAATAAACATATTAAACCATTAGCATGTAAAATTCATGCAAACATCAATCACTTCAAATTTCTTATATTGATAACTAATCAGATTGTAAAGAGTTTTATTTAGGGCATAAAACCCAACAAAAACCTCATTTCAACATCTCAAACCCTAACGAGAGGCCACTACCACCAGTTGGAGCCGAACATTGGCAGTGGTCGGCCATGGCTTGTGGGAAGCCATGGGTGGTGTTTCTCACTTGTATTTGATACATGAATGTTGAAAATAAAACTTGGACAATGAAATTTCTTTCCTTGTGTAGTAGCCGACCATTGCAACTCCATTGTGGCAGTACCCATCAAAATTGATGGGCTGATGGGCACTGTCACTCCTTATGGCTGTGGTCGGATAAGGGCTTCATAAAGCCTTGGGTAAATTTTCTCACTTGTATTTTATACATAGATGTTGAAAATATAACTTGGCCAATGAAACCCATTTCCTTATGCAAGGGTCAACCTCTACCATTCCCTTGTGGCAGTGCCCATCAAAATTGAAGAGCACTGCCATTTTTTATGGCAGCGGTCGGCCAAGTGGTTTGTATACCACTTGGTGGCTTTTTTCACTTGGTTTTGACATATTATTGTTGAAAATGCATTGTTGACAAAAAATCTCGCTTCCCTCTTCATGGCCGACCACTGCCATTTCCTTGTGCCAGTGCTTATGAAAATTGAAGAGCATTGGCATTTCCATATTGCAGTGGTCTGCCAGGGTTAACCATAGGTGGGAAATGATCTCTCTCACTTGTTTTTCTTTCCTTAGTGTTGAGAAAACACATTTGAATAATTTTCCCTTCATAATTTGTAAGGAGAACCCACTGCCATTCCCTTGTAGCAGTACCCATCAAAATTGAAGAGCACTGCAATTTCCTTGTGGCGGTGCCCATCAAAATTGATGGGCACTTCTATTTCCATATGGCAATGGGCGCATATGCTTATTTTCTTAAGGGTTTGATGCCATATTGACATTATGCATGAACTCAAGTCATATTTATGCCTAAATGAGTCAAGTCCTTGTTGGTTTCCTTGGCGGATTGAGGTTTCTAGGGTGAAAACGCCCGCACGGGCCCATGAACCCTATTTTGGGCACACTTGGGTTTGTGAGTCCCGACACCAAATGCTTGGTTGATCTTTTTGAGTCCTCTAAAAGTGACATGGAGCCCTCAAGAAGGATGTCTTAACTCATTTGGCCTTTGTAAGTGTTGGTCAAAGTCTTCAAGGCAACCTTGGTGTTGTATTATGGCCTAGAAACTAAGTCTTAGGTGGACACTTACTGTTTTGGTAATTACCTAACTGTTTTAACTAACTTTCAGTTAAAACAGTTATGGTAGTTGGTGTCTATAAATAGTCACTCCTTACTCTTCATGTGGTGTGGTTCATTTTACAATTTGTAAATCAAAGAGAGAGAGAGAAGAGTAAAAGGTTAATTGTAGATTATGGTACTTCCAAAACCAGTTTCTGGTGTATGCTTTACTGGTGTATCTACCTCTTTATCTTATTGATTCAACCACCAACACTTGTAATCTAAATCTTGGTACACTTGGTTAATGAGGAGTGTCTTAATGACAATGCTTTGATTTCATTCTACTGTATTGAATTCAGTTTGTTTACTGCCTTGAATTGCATTTCTTTTGTGTTAAGTTTTGCTAATCAAATCTTTAGACTTTGATCAATTATGTTTGTTCTTGATAATTGGATGTTGTGATCGGTTTGATCACATCAAATGGTATCAGAGCCGAGGTTCAATTGAGGAGATCAAGAAGTGCTTGATTAAAGTTCTACTGCAGCAAGATTGAAATCAAGAAATGGCAACAACCAAGTATGAGGTTGACAAGTTCACGGGAGCTAATGACTTCAGTCTTTGGAGAATTAAGATGAGAGCCTTGTTGGTGCATCAAGGCATTGTTGAAGCCATTAATGTGGATGCATTGAAAGCAATTGAAGATGTGAAGAAGAAACAAGAAATCGAGACCAAGGCACATTCTGTAATCCTACTCAATCTTAGAGATGAGGTGCTGAGAGAAGTTGCAGATGAGGAGAAAGCTCTTGAATTGTGGGAAAAGCTTGCTACGATCTACATGTAGAATTCCCTTGCAAACAAGTTGTACTTGAAGAAGAAACTGTACACCTTAAGGATGGAAGATGGCAAGGAGCTTAGAAGACACCTAGATGACTTTAACAAAATTGTTCTTGATTTGAACAATATTGGTGTGAAGGAAGATGAAGAGGACCAAGCTATAATCCTACTGAGTTCTTTGCCAAAATTGTATGAACACTTTGTTGATACAATTCTTTATGGCAAAGACACTCTGACAATGTCTGAGGTGAAAGCAGCCTTGAATTCCAAGGAAATTCAAAGCAAATCTGATGATAAAATAGAGCACAATGGAGAAGGACTATTTGTCAAAGGAAGGCATGACAAGAAAGGGCACAAGAACTACAAACATGGTGGTGATCGAGGGAACCAGAAAGCCAAGGCAGGTTCAAGAAACACAACTGACAAGAAGTGTTTCTATTGCAAGAAAGAAGGGCATTTCAGGGATGAATGTCTTGCCTTGAAGAACAAATTGAAGAAAGAAAAGAACAAAGAAAAGGGGCAAGATGATGTTGTTGATGGTTATGACTCAGCTGGTGTTCTGGTGGTGTCAAACACAGATTCAGGACAAGAATGGATACTCGATTCTGGTTGTTCTTTTTACATGTGTCCTTGTGAAGAACTGTTTTGCAATCTTGAGAAGAAAATAGGGGGTACTGTTTTATTGGGTGAAAACAAGGCATGCACAATTCAAGGGACTGGGTCAATTGTGATACAGATGAATGATGGTGCTCAAAGAACCATCACTGATGTCAGGTATGTCCCTGAACTCAAGAGAAATCTCTTGTCAATTGGTGTTTTAGCCTCAAAAGGATGTAAAATTAAAATTGATGAAAATTCACTCAATGTAATCAAAGGTTCCACTACTGTAATGAAAGGAATCTATAGAAATGGCTTGTATTTTCTTAATGGAAATTCAGTTACTGGCCTAGCTTCAAATGTTACAGGTACAGGTGATGATGACTTGACAAGGCTGTGGCATTTGAGACTGGGACATGTGAGTGAAAGAGGCTTGATGGAATTGAAGAAGCAAGGAATTCTTAAAGGAAAGGTGTCATGCAAGATGAATTTCTGTGAGGAGTGCATATATGGCAAAAGCTGCAGACAGAAATTCACACCAGCAAAGCACACTACCAAAGAGCAATTGGCATATGTGCATTCAGATCTTTGGGGTCCTTCAAGGATTCCCACACTTGGTGGTGCTTACTATTTCATGAGTATCATTGATGATTACTCAAGAAAAGTGTGGGTTTATCTCTTGAAAACCAAAGATGAGGCTTTCAACACATTTGTCAATTGGAGAAAACTTCTTGAGAATCAAACTGGTAAGAAACTCAAGAAGATTAGAACAGATAATGGATGGGAATTCTGTTCAAACCAGTTCAAAGAATTTTGCAGCAAAGAAGGGATAGCCAGGCACTTGACAGTTAGGGACACTCCTCAACAAAATGGCCTGGCAGAGAGGATGAATAGGACTCTGCTTGAAAGGGTTAGATGCATGCTTAAAGGAGCTGGATTAGAAAGAAAATTCTGGGGTGAAGCATTGAACACAGCATGCTATCTAATAAATAGATGTCCTTCCACTGGTATAAATTTCATGACACCACAAGAAAGGTGGACTGGAGAAGCTCAAACCTATGAACATCTAAAGGTTTTTGGGTGCACTGCTTATGCTCATGTGAGGCAAGACAAACTAAAGCCTAGGGCAGTGAAATGTATGTTTTTGGGATATCCTGAAGGTGTCAAGGGATACAAACTTTGGTGTCTTGAATCAGGATTCAAGAAGTGCATCATCAGTAGAAATGCCACTTTCAG
The DNA here is from genome assembly GCF_029168945.1 of Cannabis sativa. Classification (NCBI taxonomy): domain Eukaryota; kingdom Viridiplantae; phylum Streptophyta; class Magnoliopsida; order Rosales; family Cannabaceae; genus Cannabis; species Cannabis sativa. The sequence goes on from NC_083607.1 coordinate 12,835,511, forward strand.
AGAAGAAGAAATGGCCATGAAACCATTACCAAATCCAACACTGCAGACAGAAAAGTCATACAACAGAGTTAATCTTGAGGTGGATCAGTCACATTGCACAGACAAAGATTCAAATGCAGATGAGAACCAAGCTCAAGAGCATGATGATCAATCCCATGAAACACAAGGAGATCTTGATGACTATCTCTTGGCCAGAGACAGGGAAAGAAGAGACATCAGACCTCCTTCAAGGCTTGGCTATGCAGATTTTTCTGCATTTGCACTAGCTGCTGCCAGTGAACTTGAAAATTCTGAACCCACTACTTACAAGGAGGCATTGAAATGCAGAAATAGGGATCACTGGTTGAGAGCAATCAATGAAGAGAAAGTGTCATTGATCAGGAACAAAATATGGTCTGTTGTGAACAGACCACAAGGGCAGAGATTGATTGATAGCAAGTGGTTGTTTAGACAGAAAGAGGGAATTAATGAAGATTCAGTAAGATTCAAGGCAAGGCTTGTGGCAAAGGGATTTACTCAGAGAGAAGGTGTTGATTTTAATGATATATTTGCACCTGTGGTGAAGCAAGCCTCTATTAGAGCCATCATGGCAAAAGCTGCTGCTCAAGATCTAGAAATAGATCAAATGGATGTGAGGACAGCTTTCCTACATGGCACTTTGGATGAGAAAATCTACATGAAGCAACCTGAGGGATTTGACAATGGTAATCCTAACCAGGTATGCTTGCTACACAAATCCCTCTATGGCCTAAAGCAAGCACCTAGACAATGGAATATCAGATTTGACAAGTTCATGTCAAGAATAAAATTCACCAAGAGTAGATATGATCCATGTGTTTATTTTGACAAGGAAACCTACCTGCTATTGTATGTTGATGACATGCTAATAGTAGGCAAGGATAAACACAAAATCAGTGAGTTGAAGTGTCAACTCAAAGGTGAATTTGAGAAGAAAGATATGGGAGAAGCCAAGAAAATTCTTGGAATCGAAATCAGAAGGAAGAGACCTGGTTTCATCATGTTAACACAGCAGGGATACTTGAAGAAAGTTCTAATGAAGTTCAACATGAATGAAGCCAAACCTGTGATGACACCATTGGCTCAACACTTTAAACTCACTAAAGAACAGGCCCCTCAGACTGAAGAAGAAAGAAGAAACATGGATGGCATACCATATGCTAACTGTGTAGGATGCTTGATGTATGCCATGATGTACACAAGGCCTGACCTGGCCTATGCCATGAGCATTGTGAGTCGATTTGTTGCAGACCCTGGACAACTACATTGGGAGGCAGTCAAATGGGTCATGAGGTATGTTAAAGGGTCTCTGAACATGGGTTTGATCTACAAAACAACTGAAAAAGGTGGATGTGAGGTTGAAGGATTCGTTGACTTAGACTATGCAGGCTGCATGGACACTAGAAGATCATTGACAGGCTACATATTCGCTGCTCTAGGTGGTTGCATTAGCTGGAAATCAAATCTTCAAAAGGTTGTAGCCCTGTCATCCACAGAGGCTGAGTACATGGTTGCAACTGAGGCAATAAAAGAAGCATTATGGTTGAAAGGTCTCTCAAAGGAACTTGGGTTTAGTTCTGAAGACATGACAGTCCACTGTGACAACCAAAGTGCATTGCACTTAATGAAAAATCATATGTTCCATGATAGGTCAAAACACATTGACATGAAACTACACTTTATCAGAGAGATCATTGCTAATGGAGAGATAAAAGTGAAGAAGATCAACACTGAACACAACCCAGCTGATATTTTTACAAAATGTGTCACTGTAACCAAGTTTAGACATTGTCTAAACTTGGTCAACTTCAAGGAAACTGGTTGAGTTTCCATCTTTCATCAAAGTCTGTCATCCTCTTAATCTCCTAAGTCTAAGTGTCTATGCCAAGGTGGAATTTTTGTATTATGGCCTAGAAACTAAGTCTTAGGTGGACACTTACTGTTTTGGTAATTACCTAACTGTTTTAACTAACTTTCAGTTAAAACAGTTATGGTAGTTGGTGTCTATAAATAGTCACTCCTTACTCTTCATGTGGTGTGGTTCATTTTACAATTTGTAAATCAAAGAGAGAGAGAGAAGAGTAAAAGGTTAATTGTAGATTCTGGTACTTCCAAAACCAGTTTCTGGTGTATGCTTTACTGGTGTATCTACCTCTTTATCTTATTGATTCAACCACCAACACTTGTAATCTAAATCTTGGTACACTTGGTTAATGAGGAGTGTCTTAATGACAATGCTTTGATTTCATTCTACTGTATTGAATTCAGTTTGTTTACTGCCTTGAATTGCATTTCTTTTGTGTTAAGTTTTGCTAATCAAATCTTTAGACTTTGATCAATTATGTTTGTTCTTGATAATTGGATGTTGTGATCGGTTTGATCACATCACTTGGCATGTTGGCCCTTGTGTAAGAGTAGCCATTTAATTTTTTCTTTTTTTTGCAAAAATTGTGTATAAGACACATGTTTCTCAAATATGTTATGTCATGATCTCACTCCCACACATTCTCTACTTGCTTGATAAAGTGCAAGTATGTTAACATGATTTAAAGTTGCCTCGTTAAACACTTTGTCAGGAAAACCCAATGAGACAAAAACTGAGCTAAGAAAAAAAGAGTGCGATATAAATATTTCATATTTGTAACTATTTACAAGGTTCCTCGTTAAAAACCTTGCCAGGAAAACCCACTGAGACAAAACCTGAACTAAGGGAAAAAGAGTGAAACATGAATATGTCTCTACCTTATGCACATATGCTCCATAATTATTTTGGTGATAATATATCTCATAAGATTTTTGCTATCACTTTTAAACTGTATATTTTCTATAACTTTTCGAGAGTATGTGTGGACTTCTAAATTATGGATTAGGAGTTCCTAGAATATCAGTATTTATCCAACTTATTTAATCATTCATGAAAAATTTTAAGTAATATGACCATAACATATTAACGATAATATAAATTTTTATTTGTGACAATGATGGTACTCCAAGATTATATATTTGTTCAATTCTTGTTGTATGATCTTAATTTCCATATCAAATGATAATATCTCTATAATTCTTGATGCATATGAAGTACTTTAGGATTTCTATACTAATGAACAAACTACATACATTTAATAGTTTTTAATATACAAAACGAAGTAAAAATTTATTCTTGAATCATTTATAATATACTCAGAAACTCTTCAAGAGTCTATCACATCGTATAAATTACGAATTTATATTAGACAACCATATGTATTTTTTAACTAATAATTGACTTACATGTCTTTATTTATACAAAGATCTTTCTCGTATAGCGCATGATTTTGAATTTATATCACTTAGGACATGTATCGAATTCTTCTAAAATTTTTAGATAAGGCATATTTCAAATTCTTACTATATTATGAGCTCTAAATAAATAATCTTTTGTTGCAACATTTATATGACACTTAAAAATCATCATAAAATATTTACCACACTATAATCAAATCATGATTATATTTTTTTAGTATTTAAGCCTTATTTCAATCAATCTCATGTCTATACAAACTTTGTACAACAATTCATTTTGTGTACAAATACATATATGTAAATTTCTTATTAGAAATACTTATTTGCACACCCTACAGGTTTTACTTCACTTGTGAGTAAACTTGCCTAGACTCGCGTCATAATATTTTTGCCAAAAATAAAATATATGTCTATAATTCTCGACAAATCTAATATCATGATCATTGCTATCTCATGTTAGTTTATTGCATATGTAAACATTCAACATTTGTTGTCAACAAAAAAAAAATTCATTATATGATAATTTTCTCCCATATTGACATAACTTATAGAGATCTCTTTAAATTATATATTTTTAAATATATTTATCATTTATAAGAACCTATATTGAACCACTTCAAGAATTTAATTATGATCAAATATGCTATGTCTAATTTCTCAAGGAAGTCTCTTCTAGAGTACTGTTTCTATCACGATTATCATTTTTAAATTATCAATACTTTATAACATTAAGGTATTCTCATGAGTACCTTTAGATTAAACATCTTCATCAAGACAGATTAAATGAAAATTTATTAATAATTTCTACATTGTTCATTTACGCTTCAGGTGTTTTCATTCTAACTCAACTTTGAATAATATTAGTTTGCAGTTGGTATATATCATTTTGAACTATATTGTTCTTATATATTTGTAAAATGATCATTTTTTTCAAAAATTATCATCGATCCCAACTGTATTTCTCTCCCCCTGAGCCAGAGAATCCTATAAAATTTGTGATATCTAATAATATTATTACACCTGTAGGGATTTCAATATATCACAATAGATCAATAATTGTTTAAACCCATATATATTATATGAACATTGAACTTCAGGTTCAGGTTCAATAGTTATGAACTTAATTCATTCCTAAGAAAGAGTCATATGTGTATAATTAAAAATACATAAATTTATAAATTTTGTAAATCCATGATCATATGATCTTATTACCTTGATAAAAAACTATACAATAAAAATTTAATAATGGCTCAAGATTGCTAAAGAAATATAATTCAAATATTTTCTTCAAAAATAATTTAGGATATATTTATTTTCTAGATAAATAAATAACTTCACATATATTAAAATAAATTATATTTGAAAAAAATTATCAATAAAAATATAACTATATCTTATAAATTAGTATAAAAGAAAAATTAAATAAAATTATAAATAGAGTACTTATAAAATTAAAAGAAAATATTAAAATATACTTTCACTTTTTCTATGTGCAAAATATATGAACTTTCTTCTATTAAGCATTATAAATTAACAATAAGAATAATCTTCAAGTTCTTCAACAAAACTTAGTCAAAGCATTTATTTATTGAGTATGATTAATCATGTCAAAATAAGTCAAGTCATAATCTTCAGATTCAGTATAACTTGTATTTCAATAAAACTTTCGTAGGATAATTTGTAAAATCACTACAACATATAAGTAATATTACAAGTTTTATTTTTATAGACACGAATAAAATAATTATATTATTCTCCAAAACGTATAAACTCTTCAATGATCACTATTATGTTTATCAAACTTTATATTTCTTCATCATCAATTCAACGATGTGTACATTTAAAAGGTACAGGACAACTTCATCATGTTGTTGTAATGGTCAAATAAATATAACCATAATATAGCATTCATTTTTCCTCACATCTTTCTAACAAGTCGTCTAATTTATTAATAGACTACTAAGCAGTCTAATTATCATGTAGCAATTGTACATCTAGGTACATACAAAGATATTTAACTACTTCAAGTAGCAACTGTATTTAAAACTTCTTCAAAAAGCTTTTTCAAATAATCATTTTGTGATTTTTTTTCACTTTGATTATATTAGATTATATTGGATCACTAATAAAGTTTACTATAAAAATTAGCAAATTATATATTCTCTTCTAGGAATATGCAAACTGAATTAAGTAGTAAATGTACATATACATATCTTGTAACAACAATAGTATAAAACTATTGATTTCAAGAAATAATAAAATATGTATATATTAATTTGCTTATGACATTACTAATATATGTAAAATCTATATTTTTGAAATATAATTTTATGTCTATTCATTCTCTTCAGGAATGATATTTAAATATTCTAAATATATAATAAATTTGTGATATATTAAAACATTTGTACAATTCACATACTATTCAATAGTCAAATATAATTTTACCTTGATTATAAGCATGCCCTTTCTACATGTACGTGACCATTATTATTTAATTCCACACATGATATATAGATTTCATGCACTTTGATTGTGTGTGGTATTTCATATTCTTGTTTCTAATTTCTTCTAGAAATATTTGAGTAGTAAATCATTTTATTGATTATTTAAAATTATTTCATTCACTTTGGGGAATGACATTGAACAAATTGTACATTATTATAAATTTCTTAAAAACTTGTTAATTCATCTATAAAAATATAAGAAATTATTCAACAATTTCTTTTACAATATTTCAAAGAATATATGAATATAGTTTTTTCATAATCTTCAAGATGTATACAAAATTTGATCTTTGATATATGTTACATGCAATAATTTCTAATATAAACTTTATAAGTAATAACAATGTATAATAACATAACTAATATAAAATATATGAACACTCTTTAAAATTAAATAAATTCAATTTCTGTCATTCTCTGCAGGGAATAATGAACAAGAATTACATTTTAAATAATATTAGATAGTCATGTTCATTGTTATTCTTATACTTTGATGTTTTAATGCAATTTTCTTAATATTCTCTTTTGGTATTCAAAACCTACTATTAAATTGCATCAATAATAATCATTTCAATGATTCTTTAGTTGTATTCATATAAATTCGATTTTTTTTGACAAATCTAAAACATTTACTTCAAGAAATGTCTACTCAAATCTATAACGATATTAGATTATATTTTATTGTCATCAAAGAATATAAGAACATACATATATATATATTGTAAAGTCATTTTTGGCAACTTAGTTGACAAAATAATTTTTCCCTTTTATGGTAAGATTATTGTACATTCATATTCGATTTCTTGCCTTATAAATTCAGATTGTAGTTGCTCTTTTCCTTGTTTGGAAAGTTGCACTTTCAGACGAACTTTTCTTTGTTGAAATCTTCTTAAAAGAGAAGGAATTCTCTTTTGGAAAGTTGTCTTTTTTAGGGAAACTTTGATTATTGCCTTTTCCTTATTGATTTCGGTTGTATCTTCATACAATCAGAATATCTAATCTGTTTTTGGCAGGAATCAAGCATTGATAGAGGATCGGACCCGATTATAGCAAGTTTCCCGTTTCTAGTGTGATCTGCTACGTCAGCATCCGAATCTGATGTAGCAGATCGTGTTTCTTTAGGAAAGTTCTTTTACAGCTGTAGATTCGAACTTGTGGTTGCCTCTAAGGTTTCTATGTTCTATATATAGAGCCTAGAGAGCAGCCATTCGAATCAACTCTTCCAATATTCATTTTTTGCATTTATCTTTTAGAAAGAAGAGTGTTTCTTTGTTTTGTGAGAGCCTAGTTGTTCATCTAGGTTCTAGTTGTTCTATTTCTGTTCTTACTCTGTCCTAGAGGTTGTGAAGAACTACTTGACTGAACAAGAGATTGGTCTTCGGGAGAAGACTTGGTAAAGCCTTACTTCGGGAGGAAGTAAGCATTTGGTCTTCGGGAGAAAACTTGTTGAAATCTTACTTCGGGAGGAAGTAAGAACTCACACTTCAAAGACGAAGGGAGTTCGGGCTTGAAGGTGTTTCAAGAAGGCAGATTCATAAAGTGGATTACAAAGGATTGCGGCAATAATTTAGAGGGAGTCTAAACTTGTTTAACTCAATTGTCTTTGTAATTTTTGATACTTTATTAATTTATTTCATTCTCTGGGCGTGGCCCCGTGGACTAGGAGTGTTCGTGAGAACACTGATACCACGTATAAATCTCTTATGTCAAGTTATTTATTTTTCTACAAATATTTTAATATTCTGCCTGTTCCGTTTTGCTATAGTAGAATCACTTTCTGCTACTGCAAACACTTACAGTTTTTATATTTTCTTATATACAATTGACATTTGCAAAAACACGGTTTTTCAATTGGTATCAGAGCGGGACACTAAACTCTTAGTGTGGTCCTATAACGTTTTTGTGTTAAAATGTCATTTTTTGTAGAAGGAAGTTCTATTTCTAGACCACCATTGCTTAATGACTCTAACTATCCTTATTGGAAAGTTAGAATGAGGGCCTTCATCAAATCTCAAGATGAGAAAGCTTGGAGAATGGTTCTATCAGGTTGGTCTCTTCCAGTTGAGACAGATTCTTCAGGTAATACTACTATAAAATCTGAACTGGAATGATCTATTGAAGATGATAAACTTTTTGCCTACAATAGAAAAGCCTTGCATGCTATCTTTAACGGTGTAGGTGAAGGTTACATTAAACTTATATCATCTTGTGTTTCTGCTAAGGAAGCTTGGGAGATCCTTCAAACTCAGTTTGAGGGAACTTCTGATGTGAAGAGATCTAGATTTATCATGCTTCAAACTAAATTTGACGAGCTTAGAATGTCTGATAATGAAACCTTAACTGAATTCTATGAAAAATTATCTGATATTGCTAATGAATATTTTGCTCTTGGTGAAAAGCTTGATGACTCTGTTCTTGTGAGAAAAATTGTTAGAGTACTTCCAGAAAGGTTCGATACTAAACTTTTGGCAATGGAGGAAGCTAAGATTTTAGCACAATGAAGGTAGAAGAATTGATGGGTTCCTTACGTACTTTTGAATTAAATCAACAGACTGAACAAAGGGACAAACCCAAATCCATTGCTGATAAAGGTAAAAGTATTGCTTTGAAAGTTGCTGACAATGAAAATTCTGATAGTGAATGCGATGATGAGATTGCTTTATTAACTAAGAATTTTTCAGAAATATATGAAAAAGATGGGAAATAAAAAGAATATTTCGAAAGGTTCAAAAGGTAATACTTTTATTAAACCATCAGTCTCTAACAAAAAGGGAATTCAGTGCAGGGAATGTGAAGATTTTGGCCATATTCAAGCTGAGTGTGCAAACACCTTGAAAAAGAATAAGAAAAGTTTCAATGTCACTTGGACTGATGATGAAACTGAAAGTGATGAAGATAATTCTGAAAATGTTGCCCTAACTTCTGTTATGACTATGTGTTGTGTGATTCACAGGTGAAAGCTAGATTGGTATGTTTGAATAATACCACCGATCAAGAGGAATCAGATTCAGATGAGTCTGATATCTGTGAAGAGTCTCTTGCTGAATCATACAAAGTCATGTATGAAAGATGGATTCAGGTTGCTTCTGAAAATAGAGAGTTGAATAAATTGAATAAAAAATTATCTCATCAAATTGAAATGTGTAAATTGAAAATAAAAGAGTATGAGACAAGTGTTTTGTGATAAAGATGAAAAAATCACTCTCTTAAAAAAGGAACTTGAAAATTTAAAGAAAAATGTTCAAATGCTTAATCCTGGATCTTCTATTTTTGAAAAAGCTCAGAATGCAGGTCAAAGAGGTTTCGCAGGCATTGGATCAAATGGGATGGAAAGTTCTGGAGTCACGAAGTTTGGAAAATCTAGTGTTCCAACGAACCACTCTGAGGCTACAAAGTCTGCTGCAACAGTTTCACAGCGTGTTGTAGCAAGAGCTATTTCTGATGTTGCAAAATCTCCAGAATTTTCAAAAAGAGTAAGATCTCAGGTAAAAAGATTTGTTCCCACTTGTCATTTTTGTGGTAGAAAAGGACATATCAGACCTAAATGTTTCACGTTGAAAAATCTGTTTAAAACAAATTATTTTGATAATTTGGAAAAATCTCAAAAGAAACATAAAGGTTTGAAACAAATATGGGTGAAAAAAAATTGTCTAGCTGGTTTTTCTGATAAAACTGCTGCATCTCAAATGTGGTATTTTGACAGTTGTTGTTCTAGACATATGACACGTGACAAGGACTTTTTGACTAAAATTCGGCCTATGCAATGTGGAGAAGTCACTTTTGGTAATGGCTTATCTGGAAAAGTTGTTAGTATGGGAACTCGAAATTTTGAAGGGTTACCTACACTGAAAAATGTGATGTTAGTTGAAGGACGGATGGCTAATTTACTTAGCAGTAGTCAAATTTGTGACCAAGGGTTTACTGTTTCATTTAATAGCGATCATTTCTATGTTCTTAATGATGATAATGAATGTATCTTGCAAGGATTTCGATCCAATGATAACTGTTACACTCTAACCCCTGTGTTTACTTGTCATTCAGCTATCAACAACACCACAGATTTGTGGAATGCCAAGCTTGGGCATATTAATTATAAAAACTTGAAAAAATTGTCAAATGCAGGTATTGTTCGAGGACTTCTCAAGCTTGGTAAGGAAAGTGTTGGTAAGTGTGAACCGTGTCATCTTGGGAAGCAATTAAAAATCACTCACAAGCTTGTGTCTGATATCAGTACCTCAAAAGTATTGGAATTGCTTCACATGGATCTTATGGGTCCAATCCAAGTTGAAAGTTTGAATGGTAAACGATATATCTTTGTTTGTGTTGATGATTTCTCTCGTTTTACTTGGGTAGATTTCTTAAGAGAAAAGTCTGACACTTTTGATGCCTTTAAAAACTCTTTGTTTGAAATTAAGAGTTGAGAAAGGTTGTAATATTGGGAAAATTGTTCAAATTTGAAGTGATCATGGTAAGGAGTTTGAAAATTCTGTGTATGATGATTTTTGCAAGTCTACAGGTATAACTCATGAATTTTCAGCTCCCAAAACTCCTCAACAAAATGGAGTTGTTGAGAGGAAGAATCGAACATTGCAGGAAATGGCAAGAGTGATGTTAAATAGCAAGAAGTTGACAAAGCGCTTATGGGCTAAAGCTATTAACACAGCTTGCTATATAATAAACAGAGTGTTTATTCGTCCAGGTACTTCAAAAACAACTTATGAAATATGGAAAGGTAAGCGCCCCAATGTAAGTCATTTTCATGTTTTTGGATATGTGCGTTATGTTTATAGAGATCGTGAGCATATTGGTAAATTTGATGCTAAAAGTGATGTTGGTGTGTTTATTGGATATTCCTTAAACAGTAGAGCTTATCGTGTTTATAACATGAGAACTCAAACTGTTTTGGAATCAGCTAATGTGGTTGTTGATGATTTTAAAGATTTTCAGAGTTTTCCACAAAAGCCAAGATAGATAGTCTCATGGATGCTCCTCCAGAAGCAGCAAAAGCAAATCCTGATGCAGCAGAACCCATTTCTGATGCCGCAAATGACAAATCTGCTGCTGCAACTGATTCTTAACTCATCCAAACATCATCACTGATTCTATTCAGAAAGAACCAAGCACCAGAGTCAAATTGAATCATCCAAAAGATCTCATTCTTGGAAATCCTGAAGAAAGCATGGTAACTCGCAGAAGGTATGTTAATCTGATCAGCTTTCTTTGTTTTGTTTCTCAATATGAACCGAAAAATGTGAAGGAAGCCATGACCTTTGAGGAATGGCTCAATGCAATGCAAGAGGAACTCAACCAATTTGTTCGCAACAAGGTATGGATTTTGGTCCGAAGACCAAAAGGTATAAATATAATTGGAACAAAGTGGATTTTTAAAAATAAAAGTGATGAGTTCAGTACAATTGTGAGAAACAAGGCAAGATTGGTGGCACAAAGATACACACAGGTAGAAGGTATTGATTTTGATGAAACTTTTGCTCCTGTTGCAAGATTAGAATCAATTCGTTTACTTTTGTGTATTGCTTGTATTTTGGACATTAAATTGTTTCAAATGGATGTAAAATCTGCCTTTCTCAATGGTATTTTAAGTGAGGAAGTTTATGTTGAGCAACCAAAAGGATTTGAAGATCCTCAATTTCCAGACCATGTGTACAAACTTGAAAAAGCTTTGTATGGTCTGAAACAAGCCCCACGAACTTGGTATGAAAGGTTGACTCAATTTTTACTTTCTCATGATTATCAAAGAGGTAGTGTTGATAAAACTCTTTTCATCAAGCATATGAAATCTGATTTTATCATTGCTCAAATTTATGTTGATGATATAGTTTTTGGTTCTACATCTAACAATGAAGTGCAGGTTTTTGTTGATCAAATGAAGAATGAATTTGAAATGAGCATGGTTGGTGAGCTTACTTTCTTTTTGGGTCTCCAAGTGAGATAAATGGAAGGAGGTACATTTGTATCTCAAAGTAAGTATGCTAAGAACCTTGTCAAGAAGTTTGGTCTTGAATCGGCTAAGCAGGTAAGTACTCCTATGAGCATCACATTGAAATTGACAAAAGATGAGAATGGAGTTTTTGTTGGATATTTATTTTACCAGGATCTTAGCTCTACTCACAAGTATGTTGTTTAACACCCTAAATATGAACTTTCTAAAACGATAAATTAAACACATATAAAGTTAAGAAAACCTTACATTGATGCAGCGGAATTGACGTCTCCTTCCACTCAGATCTCTAACCCTTGTATCCTTTCTGTAGCAGAGTATAATCAAGATCTGAGCCCCAATGTCCTTCTTCTTTGAGTTTGATCCTTCACAGTCTTCCAATCTATGATTGAGTTACTGCTTGCTGTGTGTGGGTACTTACTCTTTCACTAGGGTCACGAAATTTATGAAGAGAAAAGAGAAGAGGGATTTCGGCCAAAATATAGAAAATAGGGAAGGCTCAGTTTTTCTGAAGAGAGAAATTTCTGTCAGAAGATGTTATTCAAAGATGTAATTTTGACTGAGCCATCACTTTCTATTTATAGGCAACTATTAGGTTTAGGTTGGGAATTATTTGACATTAAAATAATGAAAATATTAATTTGAAAATCCACAATTAGTGGCCGGCCATGGTGTAGTTTATGGGCCCCCCTTGATTTTGCAGTTTTATCAAATTTTATTTCTATTTTCTCAAAAACGCCAATTTTTTAATTCTAACCATTTAAATGCCAAAACTAATTATTTAATAACTAAAATAAATTATTAAATAATATTGTCATTTAATTTAATTATTAACTAGACATATAAAGTCCATTAATAAATAAATGAACTTAGAATCTCTTTTCTTTACAATTTCACCCTTGCTTAGTGAAAATTCATAAAATTAGACATAGTCTAACTTTAGAATTATAATTGATCAATCACGAATCAATTAATGAGTCTTTTAAGTAGAATGTTCTCAACTAGAATGGGGACCATGGATCTATATGCTGAGCTTCCAATAAGTGAACCAAATTTACCAAGTAAATTCCTACTTATTAATTCTTCGTTGAATCCACTATTAGAACTTACAATTGCACTCTCAGACTTATATAGAGCATATTATATGTTCCACGATATCAATATGCTATCTCATTTAACCATTGTTATAATCTTATTGTGATTTAAAGATCCTCTATATAGATGATCTACATCAAGATGGGATTTCTTTACCGTTCTCACCCCTCAATGTATTTTGCCCCTTAAAAAACTTAGCTACCTATAAATGGTGTTTAGTGATCTAATAATTAGTCAGTTAAACAAGAGCTCATCCATTTACTTCTATTTGCTAAGCTCGAAGGGAATCATCACTTTACTTCTATACACCAGTAGAAGCTATAGATTCCATATTTATGTTCAGCACTCCCACTCAATCATACTATCATGTTCCCAAAATATACGTATCACCCTGACCTAAAAGTAGGCTTAACTAATAAATCAAAGAACATGAATAGCACTCCTGAGTTTAGCCTAAGCATATCAGGATTTAGATTCTTTTAATCTTAAGATCAACTACTGATATTGACTTGGAAAGATATATATAACGGTAAGTTTGTAATATCTTAACTTAGTTGCAATATCGGTCCAGTCCAATGTATACTTCATACATTCAAAACTAGTATACTTTACTTATGTCCTGGAAAAAACATAACACTTACTCCAAGTGTAAGTACACATCATCGTTGATTATCACATTAGTGTAAATCCAATAACACTGATGAAACAGGGACCAAGTCTTTTGATTCATATGATCATAATCACATTCCACTGTGTTGACGATACTGTAATTGTGAATAAACATATGATCTGGATTTAACTGATTCTGTGTGTAAATGTAATAAACACATTAAACCATTAGCATGTAGAATTCATGCAAACATCAATCACTTCAAATTTCTTATATTGATAACTAATCAGATTGTAAAGAGTTTTATTTAGGGCATAAAACCCAACAGTATGTGGTAGATATCAAAGTAATCCTATGGAGTCTCATGTCTCAGCTGTAAAAAGGATTATTCGATGTGTTAATAGCACTCTTGATTATGGAATTTGGTACTCGAAAGATACTAATTCAAATCTTGCTTATTTTAGTGATGCAGATTGGGCAGGCAATGCTGATGATCGAAAGAGCACAAGTGGAGGTTGTTTCTTTCTTAGGAATAATCTAGTATCTTGGCATAGCAAGAAACAAAATTCCATTTCCTTGTCCACTGCCAAAGCTGAGTACATAGCTGCTGGCAGTTGTACTCAACTGTTATAGTTGAAACAAATGTTGATTGATTACGGATTTGAATTGGGTGTTTTGACTATTTTTTGTGATAACACTAGTGCCATAAATATTTCTAAAAATCATGTTCAACATACTAGAACAAAGCACATTGATATAAGGCATCACTTTATCAGGGAACTTGTTGAAAATAAATCTTTGCAATTAGAATATGTTGATACTGAAAAACAATTAGATGATATTTTCACAAAGGCCCTAGATGCAAGTCGCTTTGAATCCCTCAGAAAGTCTTTGGGAGTTTGCATTCTTTAAATCTCTCTTGTTCATATTTTTGTACATTATTGTTATGTGATTCTTCTCTAGCTTTTAATCTTCTTTCATTGTATTTTGACAAATTATGTTTATGCTTTTGGATTATAATTAGTCAGGATCTCATTCTTATCATACTTTGTGATGTTGTGTTAAAAGATTCATGTTACTCTTTATTTGTGTCTATAGGATTAATAATGTACTTATACAGAGTTGAGCAATTTTTGTTTCAGTCTTGTCAGACCCCTTGCTGGAATAGAGCTACCCATATTGAGGTGTGAAAGCCATCTTTTGAGTAAGCTGGAACATTTTAATTAGCAACTATGATGAGGATGCACTACCATAGAAAAGGGCTACCTTCAGTATGGTGTGATAGCATCCAGTTGCGGGATCAAGTTGAAAAAGGCGAAAATGAAAAATCTTGCCAAGGACAATGATCCTATTTTCACTACACACACTTATGTCTGACAAGTGTGTTCAAATTTGTAAGTCTCCTCTATTAAATTAAATTGATAATCCTGGTTCACAATTTTTAGTAACATGCATATCTTTTTCCTCAACATCAATTAAGTATGATTTGTTCCTGAGATACTAATTAGTTATTTTCCTTAAAAGCATAACATGTATTTTATTTTGTCAATTTTCAATGATATTTGATTACATTGCTTGTTTAGAATCTCATATATTTATTGTACACATTGTATTTTATTTTTCAGTTTTTTTTTTAAAAAAATAAGAAAAAAAAAAAAAGAGGGAGGCGTATGACTTGTTTCATGGGCTAAGGAAATTTTGTGCTTAAATGGTAAGTATCAACATTTATTCTTCCTTGATTTATTTTGATATATTTCCAATTAAAGATTAATCTTTATATGGTAATGTGTCTTTAATCTTGAAAGATTGATTTATTTTTGGAAATATTGTTGGTAATTCTAGTTTCCTTTTATTTTAGTTTTTTTAAAAAAAAAAGGGAAAGGAGTTGAGGAGTGGGCGGTTTCCTTTTATTTGTTCATGGGCTGGCGGTTACCATTTAAATTTTCAAATTTGGTTTCCTTTTTCTTGTCTTGCTTCAAGTTTATATAAATCAATCTTTGTCATTTAACTCACCACCTACCCGAACCTAGTTTCTTGTTTCTTGTATTGTTGCTGTTCATCTTCTCTCTTCAAATAAAAAATGGTGAGAACTAAGAATCTAGGACACACCAAAAAGTTGGAGGAAACCGTTGCA
Source organism: Cannabis sativa (assembly GCF_029168945.1). NCBI lineage: Eukaryota > Viridiplantae > Streptophyta > Magnoliopsida > Rosales > Cannabaceae > Cannabis > Cannabis sativa. The sequence continues at coordinate 12,851,116 of NC_083607.1, forward strand.
ACTCTTTCTAATGCTCCCCCTGCTGCTTCAGTTCATCCTCCTGATGTTGCAAAGCCTGGAGATTCATCGCTTCCCCAGCGTGAATATTAAACCGAGAAGCCAAAACGTCCTCCCAAGCAAGTTGCTCGCAAATCGGTAAGATCTCTTCGAACCTGGACTTCTTCGTCTGAACCTTCGAAGGAATCTCCTCCACCGTTAGCAGTTCCTCCTCCTGCTGCATAAGTCCCTGCCACCACTCCAACAGGCCCTTCTACTCGAACTCGAGCCCAGCAAGCCTCAGCTGAGAAGGAACTTCGAGCTTCTCAAAGTCGTGATAAGGCAGTCCCTCCAGCCAAGAAGAAACTCAAGACCAATCCTCCCTCGGCTTCTTCAAGTTCAAGTTCAGAAGAAGAAGATCCAATGGAAGTCTCTTCAGACAAATCAGTTTCTCTTCATTCAGAGAAAGACAGTGAGGACACAGAACTCGAGCCAGAGCCTCCTCGTTCAAAATCTGCTTCTGCAGCAAAGGCTTTCGCTGCTGCCAAAGGCAAGCAGCCTATGGAAGAGCCTTCTTCTGGTAATGTTCCTTCAACTCTTTCTCACTGCCCTCGATTTTATTATCGTGATAATGAACGTGACTGGAATTTATATGCAACCTGTAAGTTTGAAAGTGAGAGGAAATATGATTTGCATGCTCATCGAGTTTATGGGATTGTAAAGTTTATTCAATTTCATCAATGGGAAAACACTCTCACTGGTTTCAATGGGTTCAATGCAAACATTGTTAAGGATTTCTATGCTAATCTCACTCATGATTTTCTTGATGAGAATTCTAGACTATATCGAAGAGTTTATGTTAGGGGACATTGGTTCTCTTTTTCTGAAAAGGACATTGCTCAAGCTTTGCAATTGTCCGAGAATGTCTCCAATGGAGTGATGTCCATGGATCGTGAATTGATGTTCTCTGAACTCACGGGTGCTCGATCAGAATTGAAACCAAGAGAGAGTCTTCGAATCATTCATCTCTCTTTTGCTCATACATCTCTTATGCGGTTTGCTCTAAGCAATTGGGTTCCTAACTCCAACAAGACCGTAGTGTCTCAAGATGTGGCATCATTCTTATACCACATCACCTCTGGAGCTTCAATTAATTTGGCCTCACACATTCTGAACTAGATTGTTTCTTTCCGAAGAGGTAAAAAGCCTACCTTTAAACTTGTATTTCTAAATCTAATCTATAAGGTTTTATCTTCTCACAAGAATGTGGCCCAATCACATGAAACACTTGAGCCCCCTATCATTGGTCCTACATTCCAACCCTCGGAATACTTTGATGGTGTGTTTCAAAAACGGCCCAAGGCTGGAGCTGCTGCTGTTGCTGTTGCAAGTTCAAGTTCTGCTGCAGCAGAACTCCTGGAAGTCAAGACTGAAGTTCAGAACGTGAACAATCTTCTTGCTGCAATGGAAGAACTTCATCATGAGATGTCCAAGCAGTTTAATTCTTTGGTTAAACTCTACCGAGACTAAGTTGTTGTTTTTTTCTTTGTTTTTGATTGAACTTATTTCTATTTTTCTTTCTTTGTTTACTTTGGCACTCCGATAAACAAAAAGGGGGAGAAATATTTATTTTTAATTCTGTTTGTTTGCCCAACTCTGGACCCTTTTTCCAGGGGGAGTTGGGGTTAGTACTTGTGAACATATTTTTTTAAAAAAGTTAGCTTGTTTTTTGGTTTCTTTGAGATATTCGATTGTGTTACTCAGGGGGAGTAGTTTTTTTGCTCTTGCTAACTTTGACTTGCAGGTACTTTATGTTAAAAATTATTTTGTTCATCTAAAGTGCCAAAGGGGGAGATTGTAAAGTCCTTTTTTGGCAACTTAGTTGACAAAATAATTTTTCCCTTTTATGGTAAGATTGTTGTACATTCATATTCGATTTCTTGCCTTACAAATTCGGATTGTAGTTGCTCTTTTCCTTGTTTGGAAAGTTGCACTTTCAGCCGAACTTTCCTTTGTTGAAATCTTCTTAAAAGAGAAGAAATTCTCTTTTGGAAAGTTGTCTTTTTTAGGGAAACTTTGATTATTGCCTTTTCCTTATTGATTTCGGTTGTATCTTGATACAATCAGAATATCTAATCTGTTTTTGGCAGGAATCAAGCATTGATAGAGGATCGGACCCGATTATAGCAAGTTTCTCGTTTCTGGTGTGATCTGCTGCGTCAGCATCCGAATCTGATGTAGCAGATCGTGTTTCTTTAGGAAAGTTCTTTTACAGCTGTAGATTCGAACTTGTGGTTGCCTCTAAGGTTTCTATGTTCTATAAATAGAGCCTAGAGAGCAGCCATTCGAATCAACTCTTCCAATATTCATTTTTTGCATTTATCTTTTAGAAAGAAGAGTGTTTCTTTGTTTTGTGAGAGCCTAGTTGTTCATCTAGGTTCTAGTTGTTCTATTTCTGTTCTTACTCTGTCCTAGAGGTTGTGAAGAACGACTTGACTGAACAAGAGATTGGTCTTCGAGAGAAGACTTGGTAAAGCCTTACTTCGGGAGGAAGTAAGCATTTGGTCTTCGAGAGAAGACTTGTTGAAGCCTTACTTCGGGAGGAAGTAAGGACTCACACTTCAAAGACGAAGGGAGTTCGGGCTTGAAGGTGTTTCAAGAAGTCAAATTCATAAAGTGGATTACAAAGGATTGCGGCAATACTTTAGAGGGAGTCTAAACTTGTTTAAGTCAATTGTCTTTGTAATTTTTGATACTTTATTAATTGATTTCATTCTCTGGGCGTGGCCCCGTGGACTAGGAGTGTTCGTGAGAACACTGATACCACGTATAAATCTCTTGTGTCAAGTTATTTATTTTTCTGCAAATATTTTATATTCTGCCTGTTCCGTTTTGCTATAGCAGAATCACTTTCTGCTACTGCAAACACTTACAGTTTTTATATTTTCTTATATACAACTGACATTTACAAAAATACGGTTTTTCGTATATGAATATTTGTATTCATCTCTTTTACTATATTTCAATCAATTATATAACATGTTTGCATAATCTTCACGATAGGGGCAGAGGTATTGCTTGAGTTGGGGTGGCCATGGCTCCCTCTCAATCTCAACAAATATTTAATTACTTTGATGATATTATTAATTTATTAAAAAAAAAAAACCTTTAAAGATACTGTTATTTTGAATTTTTTGGAGACATATAATTAAAATTTGTAATTTATTAAATAAAAAATGTCACTTAAATTATGTATTATTTTGTATTTCAGATTCAATAGCATTTTTTCTTTTAAGGAAATATTATTTTATAATTTTTATTATCTACAGCTACAAAAAATAATATTTTTGATCTCCTTAAAGAAAAGAATAGTCAAAATCTTTTTTATCTAGAAAAAAAAAATATAATAACTCGAAAACTTTAAAAAGAGAAAAGAATTTTGACTAATTAATTACTAATGTATATTGAAAAATATTTAAAAAATTTATTATAATTATTAAAAAAATTCTATGTTAAATATTAATTATTACATAAATTTTTGATGTAATTACTAATTCTTTTGTTAAACAAGACAATAAAAATTCATATAAAATTATCACTTTTACATCTAAATACATAATGTTATCCCAATTTCTCTACTCTGACGTGGCATCACGAGAATGGTGACACGTGGAGTCCACTTGGAATATCTACTCGAGAATATAGGTCGAGCAGGATGCCTCGCTGGCATGCTCAAAACAAGATATTCAGCGATCCGCGCAGAGCAACCAACACTTAGCGAATTCAGTTTTCGCATCATGAGTCATCAGCACAATCCCTATAACTCAGGGTGCAATTTACGTTGATATGGCATACACACGATCCCACTATCAGTGTATTCAGCCTCAATCCCACGATCCTTGCATTCAGCATTAATCCCACAATCTTTCTGTTTATACGCATTGTAACGAGAGGGGAAACTATTCCTCCTCAAGCCTCTTAGCCCTATAAATAGTGATGCACGTTCACTGAGCAAGGGATTGGTCCAAAAGCAGTTGAGCTAAGACTATACTATTATCTAAGAATTATATATTCAGAGATATTGTTGTAAGAGCTATAAGAAAAGGAATCTTTCTCCTTGATCTTAAGTCAATACAAATAACGAAGATTAGGCTATTACCAAACTGCTCGGGGCTGAACCTCTATAAAATCCCTGTATCTTTTTATTGCTTTATCCTATATCTGTTATTATAAATCATTTATCGCTTATAAAATAGACTCATTGTCGTTGGCTAAAAGCGAAGTCAACATTTTGGTACTTTCATTGAGAGAAGGATCATTAATCGCTCTTTATTCAACATCCAACTGCCAATACGATGGTGCAAACTCGTAGAGGCCTGACTGATCCGACAAATTCACAGACGCTGGAACTTACATCGCAGAACCCAGGGAGCACAAGGGTTCTGCCTGCTGTTAATCCTGGACAGTCAGCAAGCGTGGGGAATGATGAGACAGTTCCTATAGGTTGAATTGCGCCTTGTGTGCAAGAGATTGGGAATAACAGTTTTCCTGGAACCAACGCCCATACGACTATCGGAGATGCCACCGAATTACAAAATCTCTGTGACGCGCTTGGACTCATGTAGGGTCACAACAACACCTGCATCATGATCGCGACGAACTGCGTGCTGCAGTAAATCTCGCGTTCGATGAACAAAGGCATATGTTCGCTGAATGGAGAGATAAAGAGATGGAGGCATTAAGGGGCTCACCATGCAGAGATTGGAGATCGTAGTTGGCAAGCCACCGTGCTGATACGAAGAGCCTACCAAACTGTAGGTCAGCTATCGCTGAACGTCATTCCCCTAGGAGAAACGGAAGAGGATCCAACGATGAATACTTCCCAGACTACTAATGGTCACCCGCCCAATCCCCGATCACGAGTCTCGCTCGTGGGCCCAGCGGTAGGCGAGCAGACCTTGTCTGGTAATTCATCAAGAGGAGTCATACCTAATGGCTCCAACCAGACTAATGGTGCCATTCCACCCGTCAACCAAGCGAATCAATCGCTAAGGCAACCAGGTGCTTCTCTGTTCGAAAGGTTAGGAACAACCCATGACCTAAGGAACGATCTAAACAGAAGGAGGGGGACATATGATCAGAATGTTACAACAACCGTGCCGCCCGGAGCCCGTACTCAAATCCCCGCTCAGAAAGATGCTGACGTAATCCAAGTTGAGCAGAATGCCGAGCAGGTCAGCGCAGCCGTACAGGCTCAGCTTGACAAACTGAAAAATAAGTTTCACGGCATGGCTGGACAACGAAATAAGGATCTTGAGTTAGACCGAGCACGCGGAACTCCTTTCTCGCCGGAGATCAATCTCTTGCCACTGCCCCACAAGTTCAAAATGCCGATGTGGAAAATGTACACGGGGAGAGAAGATCCCCTTTCTGTTGGGTTTTGTGCCCTAAATAAAACTCTTTACAATCTGATTAGTTATCAATATAAGAAATTTGAAGTGATTTATGTTTGCATGAATTTTACATGCTAATGGTTTAATATGTTTATTACATTTACACACAAAATCTGTTAAGTCCAGATCATATGTTTATTCACAATTACAGTATCGTCAACACATTGGAATGTGATTATCATAATATGAATCAAAAGACTAAGTCCCTATTTCATCAGTGTTTTGGATTTACACTAATGTGATAATCATCGATGATGTGTACTTACACTTGGAGTAAGTGTTATGTTCTTTCCAGGATATTAGTAAAGTATACTAGTTTCGAATGTATGGAGTATACATTGGACTGGAGCGATATTGCAACTTAGTTAAGATATTATAAACTTACCGTCATATCTTTCCAAATCAATATCAGTAGTTGATCTTAAGATTAAAAGAATCTAAATCCTGATATGCTTAGGCTCAACTCAGGAGTGCTATTCATGTTCTTTGATTTATTAGTTAAGCCTACTTTTGGGTCAGGATGATACGTATATTTTGGGAACATGATAGTATGATTGAGTGGGAGTGCTGAACATAAATATGGAATCTATAGCTTCTACTGGTGTATAGAAGTCAAGTGATGATTCCCTTCGAGCTTAGCTAAATAGAAGTAAATGGATGAGCTCTTGTTTAAGTGACTAATTCTTAGATTACTAAACATCATTTACTGGTAGCTAAGTGTTTTAAGGGGAAAAATACATTGAGAGGTGAGAACGGTAAAATTATCCCATCTCGAAGTAAATCATCTATATAGAACAATCTGATTAGTTATCAATATAAGAAATTTGAAGTGATTTATGTTTGCATGAATTTTACATGCTAATGGTTTAATATGTTTATTACATTTACACACAAAATTTGTTAAGTCCAGATCATATGTTTATTCACAATTACAGTATCGTCAACACAGTGGAATATGATTGTGATAATATGAATCAAAAGACTAAGTCCCTGTTTCATCAGTGTTTTGGATTTACACTAATGTGATAATCAGGGATGATGTGTACTTACACTTAGAGTAAGTGTTATGTTCTTTCCAGGATATTAGTAAAGTATACTAGTTTCGAATGTACGGAGTATACATTGGACTGAACCGATATTGCAACGTAGTTAAGATATTATAAACTTACCGTCATATCTCTCCAAGTCAATATCAGTAGTTGATCTTAAGATTAAAAGAATCTAAATCCTGATATGCTTAGGCTCAACTCAGGAGTGCTATTCATGTTCTTTGATTTATTAGTTAAGCATACTTTTTGGTCAGGGTGATACGTATATTTTGGGAACATGATAGTATGATTGAGTGGGAGTGCTGAACATAAATATAGAATCTATAACTTCTACTGGTGTATAGAAGTCAAGTGATGATTCCCTTTGAGCTTAGCTAAATAGAAGTAAATGGATGAGCTCTTGTTTAAGTGACTAATTCTTAGATTACTAAACATCATTAACAGGTAGCTAACTGTTTTAAGGGATAAAATACATTGAGGGGTGAGAACGGTAAAATCATCCCATCTCGATGTAAATCATCTATACAGAGGATCTTTGATCACAATAATATTATAACAATGGTTAAATTATATAGCATATTTATATCGTGTAACATATAATATGCTCTATATAAGTCTAAGAGTGCAATTCTAAGTTCTAAGAGTGGATTGAACGAAGAATTAATAAGTAGGAATTTACTTAGTAAATTCAGTTCACTTATTGGAAGCTCATTATATAGATCCATGGTCTCCATTCTAGTTGAGACTATACTGCTTGTAAGACTCAATAATTGATTTGTGATTAATCAATTATAATTCTAAAGTTAGACTATGTCTAATTTGTGAATTTTCACTAAGCAGGGGGTGAAATTGTAAAGAAAAGAGATTCTAGGTTTATTTATTAATTAATAGACTTTATATGTCTAATTAATAATTAAATTAAATGAAAATATTATTTAATAATCTATTTTAGTTATTAAATAATTAGTTTTGGCATTTAAAAGATTAGAATTGGAAAATTGGCGTTTTTGAGAAAATAGAAATAAAAATTGTGAAAACTGCAAAAACCAAGTGGGGCCCATTACACATCTTGGCCGGCCACTTAAGCAAGCTTTTCCAATTAATATTTTCATTATTTTAATGTCAAATAATTACTAACCTAAACCTAGTAGTTGCCTATAAATAGAAAGTGATGGCTCAGTCAAATAACAAGTTTTCATAACCTTTTCTGTAAGAAAAATTACTTTTTCAGAAAACTGAGCCTTCCCTCTCTCTCTATAGCCGAACTTAACCCTCTCTCTTTTCCTCTTCATAATTTCGAAACCCTCAGTGATAGAGTAGTGCCCACACACAGCAAGTGGTACCTCAATCATAGATTGGAAGACTGTGAAGGATCACACACAAAGAGAAGGACATTCGGGCTCAGATCTTGATAATACTCTGCGACAAAAAGGATACAAGGGTTAGAGATCTGAGTGGAAGGAGACATTATTCCACTGCAACCAATGTAAGGTTTTCTTAACTTTATATGTGTTTATTTATCGTTTTAGAAAGTTCATATTTAGGGTGTTAAACAACATACTTGTGAGTAGATCTAAGATCCTGGTAAAATAAATTCCAACACTTTCCCATCTCAAGTACTTTGAAATGAAAATGGATTTGCAAGGGGTACGAGGAGATGTATGCTGCAGAATCTTTCCTCCCACTTTGTCGGAAGCCGCTCAGCAATGGTATTTCAAGTTGGCTCCTGGAAAGTTTAGTTCATGGAAAACCTTCGCTTCAAAATTCCATGCGCAATTCTCCTCCTCCCGCCAACTCCCATTGCATTTAGGAGATTTGGTCGAAGTTAAGCAACGACCAGGCGAGCCACTCCGGGCATACATTAGCAGATTCATGACAGAGGCAACCAAAGTTTCACAGGTAACCGAGGATGGAAAGTTATCCGCGATACTGGGAGGCACCGAAGTCCTCGGTGAACTTTGGAAAGATATAAGGAAAAACGGGCCGGTAGACTCAATGAGTGATTTCCTTGACCGAGCCGAAGGCTTCATCAAGCTTGAAGAAGCCATTCAATGAGCAGAAGGTGAACAAAAGTCGGGCAAGTCAAAGGCTCCTTCCACTGGAACATCCGCCCAACTTCCCAACTACCCAAATAATTCAAGCTCAAGTGGCAAGCGTTCCAGCAACAACCACAAGAAAGGAAACGGGAAGAAAGGAAAGTTCACTGATAAATCCGAACAAACTCCCCGGGAGAGTCATGCCAAATACACTGCATTCATTATTTTGACTGAAGATATAGAAAGTGTATATATGGCAACCCAGTCGTTGGCCCCGTACAAGAAGCTCAGGCCCTTGATGAAAGATATCAACAAAAGGGACATGACAAAGTTTTGTCGGTTCCACGGAGACTATGGCCACAACACTAATGAATTCTAAAACTTGAAGCGGGAAATTGAATTCCTAATAAGGAAAAACAATCCACACCTGCAGAAGTATGTCAAGACCGACCAAGGTCAGAACAACCAAGATTTGGTACCTCCACTGGTAGATGGACACTTGCAAGTCATTATTAGAGGCCCTCACATTGCTGAAGATTCGGGCAAAGCTCGGGAGAGGTATGCCCGAACAGCGCAGCACGAGCAAGAAGAAGTCATCCTGGCCGTGGAAGAAAGGAAGCCCAAAGTTCCACGAGCAGGAGAGTCGACCATAACCTTCAACGATGAAGATGCTGTCAAGATTAGATTTCTGCACAACGACCCGCTGGTCATGGAAGTCTAGATAGCCAATAAAATGGTGGCCAGAACCATGATCGACAATGAAGCTTCTTCAAACATCTTATTCAAGACTGCTTACGAAAAGATGGGACTCCAACTCAAGGATCCAACTCCATGCCTCCAGCCTGTCTATGGTTTCTCCGGTCAAGGAGTTGCACCTCTAGGACAAATCTGGCTACCCCTCACTGTTGGACAAGCTCCGACGAGCATAACTATCATGGCACAATTCCTAATATTGGATGTTCCTTCAGCTTTTAAAGTAATGCTTGGCCGACCAGCCTTGTATGACTTAAAGGCTGTCACATTAATATTTCACTCGTGCTTGAAGTTCCCAACAAAGAAAGGGGTAGGGTGTCTAAGAGGAAACCAGCCGTCTGCTCGAGAATGTTATAACCTTGCAGTGGCTAAGGCTAAGAAGGAAGTATCCTCCAGCCTGAGCCTAGACAAGGGAAAAAACATTCTCAAGTAGGGAACTTCCCAAGGCGAGGATGAAGATGTGGATCCTCGACTTGGGGACCCAAGCAGCAATGTTGGACCTGTGGAAGAATTAGAAGAGATTGAGATCGATCCAGCTATCCCGACCAAAAAGCTTAAGATCGGAAATGTTCAAAGTAAAATCAGAATTGATAAAATTTCTGAGAGCAAACCTAGACGTTTTTGCCTGGTCACATGCGGATATGGTCGGAATCGATCCTTCTATTATTTCACATGTTCTGAATACCGATCCTAACTTCCGGCCAGTTCAACAAAAACGAAGGTTGTTGGACAAAGAACGAGCAGTAGCCCTGTAGGATGAAGTTGAAAAACTGTGCAACAACAACTTCAAAATTGAAGCTTTTTACCCGGCTTGGGTCGCGAATCCCGTAATAGTGTCCAAGCCGAACAAGAAATGGCGAGTCTGTATTGATTTCACATATCTCAACAAAGCATGCCCTAAAGACTGTTTTCCACTTCCAAGAATCGATCAGCTCGTAGATGCAACAGCAGGGCACGAAATATTAAGCTTCATGGACGCTTACTCAGGCTACAATCAAATTAAAATGCATCCACCAGACCAAGAACATGCAAGTTTCTGAATAGATATGGGTCTCTATTGCTACAAAGTCATGTCGTTTGGTCTAAAATACACTGGAGCTACGTACCAAAGATTGGTAATAAAAAAAATGTTTAAAGACAAGATCGGGCAAAATATGGAAGTGTACGTGGATGACATGCTTGTCAAATCCAGAAAGGCTGGGGGGCACATAGACGACCTGGACGAATGCTTCAAAGTCCTCAAAAAATACAACATGAAGCTAAATCTCTTAAAGTGTTCCTTCGGAGTCAGCTCGGGAAGGTTTATAAGCTTCATCGTCAATGCCCGAGGAATTGAAGCTAATCCAGAAAAGATTCAAGCCCTCCTGGATATGAAATCGCCAACAAAAACCAAAGAAGTGCAAAGCTTAGCTGGTTGGATCCCCGCCCTCAGCATATTCGTGTCAAAATCAACGGACAAATGTGTCCCATTTTTCAACATCCTGCGAGGAAACAAACAGCTCGAGTGGACAGAATAATGTGAAAAAGATTTGCAAGAGCTAAATGCACAACTTGCTAAACCTCCCGTACTTTCAAAACCTCTAGACAGCGAGGAGCTAGGAATATACTTAGCTATCACGGAACATGACGTGAGTGTCATGCTGATCAGAGAAGAGAACAGCGTACAACACCTAGTCTATTACATCTGTAAAAGACTCATTGAGGCTGAGGGCCGGTATCCGTTGATAGAAAAATTCGCCTACTGCCTCATTCTAGCAACAAGGAAGTTGAGGTCTTATTTCCAAGCTCATCCTGTTCAGGTATATACCGACCAGCCACTACGACAAATACTGCTAAAGCCAGATGCTTCTGAACGGTTACTCAAGTGGGCGGTAGAGTTGGGTCAGTACGAAATCACCTTCCAACCCCGAACACCAATCAAAGGCCACGCCTTGGCAGACTTTGTGGTAGAATTCACAGGCAAAACAGAAAGCATACCAGAAAGTAACCCCGAGCCAGCACCAATACCTCAGCCAAGCCACAATGAGGACCAACTGACCTAGAAACTACATGTGGATGGGTCGGCTACAGATCAACTATCTGGTGCAGGGATTGCCCTCGTCACGCCTGGGGGGAAACACCTACACGCTGCAGTCAAGTTCAGATTCAAAGCATCTAACAACGAGGCCGAGTACGAAGCTCTAATCGCTGGACTAAGACTAGCCCACGAGATGAAGGCCGAACACATTGAAATCTACAGTGATTCACAGCTGGTGGTAAATCATGTATCCGGAGAATACGAGGGTCAGGGAGAAAAGATGATAGCATATATGAGAAAGATACACAATCTGCTCGCACAATTCAAAAGCTACGGTCTTAGAAAAATTCCAAGAGAAGAAAATACAACTGCAGACGCATTAGCTCAATTGGCAAGCAGCAGTGTAAGTGACAAGGCAAACTTGGTTCCTATCCAGTTCCTCGAAGAACCTAGCATCACTGGCACGGAAGAAATCGAAATGATTGATACATCCCCAAACTAGATGACGCCAATAGCAGCCTACCTCCACTCTGGGGAACTCCCAGATAACCGAAATGAAGCTCGGAAGATGAGAAGGAAAGCTGCGCGGTATATCATAGTAGAGGGAGTCATGTACAGAAGAGGATTCTCCATGCCACTACTCAGATGTGTTACTCAAGACGAAGCTGCACGACCCCTATCTGAAGTTCACGACGGATTCTATGGAAATCACGCCGCCGGACAGAGCTTATCCAAGAAAATTCTAAGGCAAGGTTACTTTTGGCCAACGATGATCAAAGATTCAAGAGCCTATGTTAATAAGTGCGACAAATGCCAGAAATTTTCAAAGATACCAAGAGCTCCGACCAACGAGCTAACACAGATGCAGAGTCCGTGGCCCTTGGCCATTTGGGGAATTGACCTGATCGGACAATTGCCTAAAGGTAAAGGCGGAGTGCAGTATGCAGTGGTAGCAGTTGACTACTTTACTAAGTGGACTGAAGCCGAACCACTCGCAACCATTACATTAAAGAAAGTTCAAGACTTTATTGTGAAGAACATCATATGCTAGTTTGGACTACTGTACAAAATAGTCTCAGACAATGGCAAGCAATTCGACAGCCAATCCTTCACTGATTTCTATGCAAACTATGGTATCATCAAAAGTTTCTCCGCAGTGGCGCATCCTCAAGCAAATGGTTAATTTGAAGCAGTCAACAAAACCCTGAAGGATACACTAAAGAAGAAACTCAAAGATGCCAAAGGAAACTGGCCAGAAGAACTTCCTGAAGTTCTATGGTCATACCGTACAACGGAAAAAATAGCGACCGGACAGACACCATTTGCAATGGCGTACGGTTATGAAGCTATGCTGCCCGTCGAACTCTAGCCACCCTCCCACAGAAGGTTGACGTACGATCAAGGTACCGATCACATACTCCTTGCAAAATCACTTGATGAAATCGAAGAAAAATGAGCAACTGCAAACTTAAAGTTGATGGCCCATCAACAAAAAGTGGCTCGGTATTTCAAAAAACAAGTGAAAGCTCGGAAATTCTTTGTGGGAGATATGGTCCTGAGAAGGGTATTCCTAAACACCAAAGACAGTATGACAGGTTTACTAGGACCTAACTGCGAAGGACCATATCAAGTGGTTGAAGTTCTCAACTCCAGAGAATAGAAATTAGGTAAGTACGACGAAAAAATGCAACTCGTTTTAGTACCACGGTACTGGAATGGAGAACATTTAAGAAAATACTACCATTAAAGTACCAGGTCAGGTGACCACTTTATGTACTAAATGAAGATTTGCTTTTAAGTGAATGGCCTTCTGGGCAGACTACGCCCAAAGGTTTCGATAAAAGAAACAAAGTACACAGGTCGGGTGACCACTTTAAAGTACAGTTTCTTATGTCTGCAATTTGTTTTATTTCATGTTAAGCTAAAAGATCATATTAGATCAAATAGCTCTGACGTAAGTTACTACGGTAACAAATACACTTTTCGATCAATAAATGAATAAAGATAGTATTTCAAAATTCAATTGAGTCGAAAAAATCAGCATGTTTATAATTTACCATATAATACGTACAAAAGGTTTGGTCAAACCCAAAACACCGAACAGATTGTTGGGTTTTATGCCCTAAATAAAACTCTTTACAATCTGATTAGTTATCAATATAAGAAATTTGAAGTGATTGATGTTTGCATGAATTTTACATGCTAAAGGTTTAATATGTTTATTACATTTACACAGAGAATCAGTTAAATCCAGATCATATGTTTATTCACAATTACAGTATCGTCAACACAGTGGAATGTGATTGTGATCATATGAATCAAAAGACTTGGTCCCTGTTTCATTAGTGTTATTGGATTTACACTAATGTGATAATCAGCGATGATCTGTACTGACACTTGGAGTAAGTGTTATGTTCTTTCCAGGACATTAGTAAAGTATACTAGTTTCGAATGTATGGAGTATACATTGGACTGGACCGATATTGCAACTAAGTTAAGATATTACAAACTTATCGTTATATATATCTTTCCAAGTCAATATCAGTAGTTGATCTTAAGATTAAAAGAATCTAAATCCTGATATGCTTAGGCTCAACTCAGGAGTGCTATTCATGTTCTTTGATTTATTAGTTAAGCCTACTTTTAGGTCAGGGTGATACGTATATTTTGGGAACATGATAGTATGATTGAGTGGGAGTGCTAAACATAAATATGGAATCTATAGCTTCTACTAGTGTATAGAAGTCAAGTGATGATTCCCTTCGAGCTTAGCAAATAGAAGTAAATGGATGAGCTCTTGTTTAACTGACTAATTATTAAATCACTAAACACCATTTACAGGTAGCTAAGTGTTTTAAGGGGCAAAATACATTGAGGGGTGAGAACGGTAAAGAAATCCCATCTTGATGTAGATCATCTATATAGAGGATCTTTAAATCACAATAAGATTATAACAATGGTTAAATGAGATAGCATATTGATATCGTGGAACATATAATATGCTCTATATAAGTCTGAGAGTGCAATTCTAAGTTCTAAGAGTGGATTCAACGAAGAATTAATAAGTAGGAATTTACTTGGTAAATTTGGTTCACTTATTGGAAGCTGAGCATATAGATCCATGGTCCCTATTCTATTTGAGAACATTCTGCTTGTAAGACTCATTAATTGATTCGTGATTGATCAATTATAATTCTAAAGTTAGACTATGTCTAATTTGTGAATTTTCACTAAGCAGGGGTGAAATTGTAAAGAAAAGAGATTTTAGGTTTATTTATTTATTAATGGACTTTATATGTCTAGTTAATAATTAAATTAAATGACAATATTATTTAATAATCTATTTTAGTTATTAAATAATTAGTTTAGGCATTTAAAAGGTTAGAATTGGAAAATTGGCGTTTTTGAGAAAATAGAAATAAAATTTGATAAAACTGCAAAATCAAGTGGGCCCATAAACTACACCATGGTCGGCCACTTATTTGATTTTTTCAAATTAATATTTTCATTATTTTAATGCCAAATAATTCCTAACCTAAACCTAATAGCTGCCTATAAATAGAAAGTGATGGCTCAATCAAAATTCAAGTTTTCAATAACATCTTTTGACAGAAATTTCTCTCTTCAGAAAAACTGAGCCTTCCCTATTTTCTTCTATAGGCCGAAACCCTCTTCTATCTTTTCTCTTCATGTATTTTGAACCCTAGTGAAAGAGTGAGTGCGCACACATAGCAAGCAGTAACTCAATCATAGATTGGAAGACTGTGAAGGATCAAACTCAAAGAAGAAGGACATTCGGGCTCAGATCTTGATAATACTCTGCGACAGAAAGGATACAATGGTTAGAGATCTGAGTGGGAGGAGACATTAATTCCGCTGCATCAATGTAAGGTTTTCTTAACTTTATATGTGTTTATTTTATCATTTTAGAAAGTTCATATTTAGGGTGTTAAACAACATACTTGTGAGTAGATCTAAGATCCTGGTAAAATAAATTCCAACACAAATAAGCAATATATTTGTAAAAGACAAGTGACCAAGAGTCATGCGTCTGCTTGGTGACTTGGGGGGCACGTATACCTGTACAAAGTATTTGGTAAAAATAAAACAATCACAATTGCAAGACAATTATAAACAGAGAATGAAATTCATTAAGGATAACAAAAGCACGTAATACCGGGATTAAAAGCTGCCCGGTCAGCCCGTTGTCCAAAAAATAAAAAATAATTCCAAGTTTAAAGACCGCTTGGTCGGTCATGATGTCTTAGAAAAGGCCCTGAGGCCGAATAAGATATATCAAATAAAAAGATGAAAAGAGAAGTATTTAAGCAGATGGAGTCCCAGGTTCTTGGTTTGGTTCTTCTGGGCCAATCGGAGCAGGAGTATCTGTTATTTGAACAGGAGGTGCATCAGCGACCTGACCGAAGGTTGAAGCAGCCGCCTCGGTTCTGCCATAAGCCACTTGGGACACGTAGTACTCAAGGTACATGTCCTTAGCATCGCCCAAGTAGTCGAAATTGGCCCGAGGATTAGCCTTCCAAAAATCAAAGAAGAGCTTCAGACCGGCTGTCTCCAAGGCATTGACCTTCTCCTTCAACATGTCCACCTCGACCGAAAGCTCCTCCTCCTTGGCTTGCTTTTCCTCCTTCATCTAATGAAGAACTGCTCGAAGAGAAGTCCTCTCGTCTTGAAGATTGTTCACCTCAGCAGATAAGGTCTCAATGGTCTCCTCAAAACGGTGAGCAGCCTCGAGATCTTTAGTCAGCACAGTGATTCTCTTCCGAGCAGCAAAAAACTCCTTGTTAGCTTCACCCAGTTCCAACCGAACAGCTCCGGCTTCTGCCTTGGCTTCTTCAGCATCCTTCCTGACCAAGTCTGCCTCCGCCCTTAGGGTGTCGGACAGAGTCGCGTTCTTGGAAGCAGCAGAGTTAGCCCGGGAGTAAGTGTAAGCCAACTTCAGATTGGCCTGCACAAAGGAAAAACTTTAGCATATTGAGCTAAGTATGGAAGATTAAGGGGAAGTATCAAGAAAAACTTACCCTGGTGAACTCCTTGAAGACTCCGCCCATTAGCAAATCCAAAGAAGAGTCATTGTCAGCACCAGCCAGTTGCTCACTGACCTCAGAAACCACCCGGTTCATGTAATGGGCTAGCATCTCCTTGCCCTTTTTAGCCTCTAGAAGCACTAGCAAAGGTGGAGTAGGTGCCGGCACCCGGTCAGGATCACTCCTGACCAGTTCAAACCCAACCATTGGTGGTCCAGACTCCTTGAACTTGGCAGATTTGGGGGTAGAGGGGTTTGCAGCAGTCAGCTCCTCGGGAAGATCAATGACCTCCCCGGAAGGCCTCTTTTCCTTAGTAGAGGACCCCTCACCGCCCTTAGACTTCTTGGCCGGAGGAGAGGCGCTAGAGCTTTCGCCCATTCTCTTCTTCAGAGCTTGAAACATTTGCCCAGACATGTCTGCACATAACAAAAACAGTGTGGTTAGAAGACAACAATCAGAAATACAAGGCATGAAAGTCAAAAAGCTCAAAATAAGATAAAGTAATATGCAAGGTGACTGCCCAAACAAGATTCGAAGGTTCATCATCACCTGACATCGATCTTATTTCAGACATGATCGCCTTCCCTTCTCCGAACACGGGAGGGGATGGCCGAGCAGGTGAAATGGGCTCCCTTATGCGAATCGCATGTTCAACAGGCCTGGGCGAGGCCGGGAGTTTCTTCTTCCTCTTCAGTGGAGTTACCTGCTCTTCCTCGGCCTCATCTTCAGGATTCAAGGGTTCCTCAGCATACTGTTGGGTTTTATGCCCTAAATAAAACTCATTTCAATATAATCAAATTTACTTATTAATATAGATCATAAATAACATTTAATGTTGCATGGTTCACATGATTTATTTCATGATTATATGTACATAATGTATAAATTCATCTGAAACCCTTTTCACATACTTGATCCTGTTTATTGTGTCGTCAACATATTGGAAAGTAAACATGACTATGTGAATAAAGTTTCCTAGATTTATCAGACACAGGGTTTTACTGATATGATAATCTACAACAAGAGTTTACTTGCATTTGGAGAAATGCTATGTTCTTTCCAGAGCATTGGTTAAAGTAAAGCTCAGGTTGGATGCATGGAGTATGCATCGGAAGGGACCGATATTGAACTTTGACTTAGATTTATTAAAGTTACCGTAATATCTATTCAAGTCAATATCGCCTAGTTGATCCTAGATCAAATGATCTTAATCATGTGATGATTAGGCTCAATCTCGAGAGGCTATTCGTGTTATTTGATTTGTTAGTTAAGCCTACTTTTAGGTCAGGGTGATACGTACATTTTGGGAACACGGTAGTGCAATTGAGTGGGAGCGCTAACATAAACATGGAATCTATAGCTTCTATCTGGCGAATAGTAAGTAAAGGATGATCTCCTTCGAGCTTGACCAAACGAAAATAAATGGTGGAGATCTCATTTCACATAAGCTGAAATATCATTTATACGGGGTTAAGTGTTTTAAAGATTAAATACATTGTAGGGTGTAACGGTAATCTAATCCCTTTCCAGTGTAGATCATTCATATAGAGGATCATTGATCAAATTAGGATTATAACAATGGATAACTAATGATGTGTCTATATGGTTGAACATATAGAGCATTCTATATACTGAGAGTGCAATTCTAAGTTCTATGCGTGGATAAAACGAAGAATTAATAAGTTAGTGAATTTTAGTAATAAATTGTTGATCTACTTATTAGAAGCTCGGTTATATAGACCCATGGTCCCCGCACTAGTTGAGATAATATTGCTTGTAAGCCTCATGTAATTGGTTTTGATTAATCAATTATAATTCTCAAATTAGACTATGTCTATTTGTAAATTTTTCACTAAGTAAGGGCAAAATTGTAAAGAAAGAGTTTTAGGGGCATATTTGTTAATTATGATACTTTGTATGGTTCAATTAATAAATATGATAAATGACAATATTAATTAATAATTATTTATAGTTATTAAATAGTTAGAATTGGCATTTAAATGGTTGAATTAGAAAATTGGTGTTTTTGAAAAAAATTAGATGCAGAAAAGATAAAACTGCAAAATTACAAAAAGTGAGGCCCAAATCCACTTTGTATGGTCGGCCACTTTTATATGGAATTTAAACTATTCCTAATTCGTTTTTTCGTTGAGATAAAATTGGCGCCCATGGACAGTACAGCTCGCAAATTTTTCGTTTTTCTTCGTTTTTTCATGCTTTTTCATGGATTTAACTTCCAATTTTTTGTGTAGTTCTGTATTTATACATTTACTATTCCTAATTCAATTCTAATTATCATAATTAAATTAATTAATATTTTTTAAATTTAATTCATAATATTAGTGTAATTTGAATTTGAAAAATAGTAAATATCTATCTTTTTGCTTAATTATTTATCTTATTTTTAAATTTGATTATATCTTATCTTATTTTTAAATTTAAGGTCAGATATTAAATTTTTTAAATTAATTTTTTTTTAAATAATTTGACCTTTTTGAAATTTAAAATAAGATAACTATAATCATGTAATTTTAAATAGATGTAAGATATTTTGCTAACTTTTAAATTTTGTTATTTTATTTATTTAAATTACATTTAAAATCTGAAAAAGATATTCATTTATCTTTTTTAATTTTTTATTTAATTTTTATTTATAAAATAACATTAAATTTTTAAAAGTAGTTAGCAAATTTTGAAATGACATTTAGGTTGGTTGAAACCTAATTTTTCAAAATTGTAGGTTTAATTTTAAATATTTTTTTTTAAATTTCGAAATTTTTCAAATTTTTTTTAAAAAAAAAAAATCGAAAATAAATTTTTATTTATTTAATTAATTAATTTTTGGAAATTATTTATTTAAAATTAAATAAATCCAGCTAACCTTGTTGCAGGAGTATGTGTTTTAGCTTGTTTGTATGTTTTTAAAACCTATTATTGCTTGATTGCAAATAGTCATGGTTAACTTTTTGCCAGATCTAATGATCTGATGGCTCCCTTGGTCAAGTCAATAATTTGTAACAGGTATATTTACAATCTTCTTTCATCTGTGTATGACCTAGCAACATGATAGGACCCATCCAAAGTGTGCCTGTGTGAGCCTATGTGTTTAATTTCATTATAGATGCATATAGGTTGTTGTTGCTAAATAAAATGTCATAGTTCTTGATAGATTTTATTTAGGCCCATTTAGTTTTTGGTCCTATTCAATTAATAACAGTTATTCATTTTAAGGTTAAATTCCTCTCTTTTGGGCCTTGTGTGAGAGTTGGGAGCCATAGAAGTGGGTACAACATACTGAACCCAGCACCCCCTCACATGAACCACCCCAATTGTGAAGGCTCATTTGCCTGATGTGAATAATTGTACTAGGTTAATTAAACTAGTTTAACCTCATAAAATTGAATAGCAACATAATTAATTTCATTTATTTTGAAATTAATTTAAGAAAATCATAGTTTAAAGAATTTTATTCTAAGCTAAACTATATGTATTTTCTTGTGTTTAATTAAATATAGAATTATAACCATCTAGATTCTTTCTGGAGCTTAATTTAAATTTTTCATTAAATATTCCTATTTAAGTTGATATTTAGTTATCTCTAACTAATCAACTTAAATCTGAATATCTTTTGGCTTTAAAATTTCAAAATTAAGTTATGGAATTTTAGGCATTGGTTATTAAGATTATTTAGATATTTTTTAAGTTAATATCTTTTCGAATATTAACTTAAAATGGAATATTTTAGATATTTTTTAAGTTGATATCTTTTCGAATAATAACTTAAAATAGAATATTTTCAAATTAAGTGGTTACAACTTAATTTTTGATATTTAATTAAATTTAAATTTGAAAATATTTAAGTTCTAGATTTTTTTTCTAATACAACTTAAATTAGATATTTTTTCAAATTTTGTGGAAAAGATACTTAGTCAAATAAGATATTTTCTAGATAGTAATTTCTAGACTACTTATTATTTCTAATATTAAATAGGAAAATATTATGCATTGTGAAATTAATTATTTAAATAATTAATTTTGGTACAATTTATTTTAAGTATATTTTTCCTAGTATTAAACTAGAGATTAATAATTAAGCCTTCTCTACACTTAATTATTTATTTCTTGAATTTAATACATTTAATTAATTTGAAAAATAAATATCTAAGTTGATTTTCATCATGATACTTAAATATTTCTTTTTCATGACACTTAATTAAATAGAAAATTATTTTAGTTGAAATTTAATTTTTCAACTAAATTTAAATAATTTTCAAAATATATTTTTTCTTTATTTTATTAATCAAATTTCGAAATTGCATTTCTTAAATGCTGGAATTTCGAATTTTATTTGAAAAATAGATTAAAGTTGTAAATTATATATTTTAATTTTGGACCAACTTAAATCAATGATTTTTTTCATTAATTGATTAATTTAAAATAAATGAATAAAAGTATATTATTAGAAATTGAATTAATTAGTCAAAGGAAAATCTAGATAGGTGATATTTTTGCTTGAAGTATATTTTTAGTGTATTTAATTAAATAGAAAATTAATATTTAAGTTGATTTTCTTCATCATAGTTAAATATTTGAAATTTTTCTTATATATATTTAATTAAATAGGAAAATTATATTTTTTGTTGTAAATTAATTTTATTAATTAATTTTGGGCCAACATTAAATTAGAATAATTTTTCCAGGATTTATTTTTTATTTTAACATGCATTTTCGAAAATTGTATCCTTGAATACTTCAATTTTTCGAAATGCAATATATATTTATAGAAAATTAAATTTAAGTTGTAAATTAATTTAAATTAATTTTGTAACAACTTAAATTGAATATTTTTTCTAAATATTTATTAGAAATTATTACTAAGATGGAAATAATGTTGGAAATTATTTTACCAGGATCTTAGATCTACTCACAAGTATGTTGATTAACACCCTAAGTATGAACTTTCTAAAACGATGAAATAAACACATATAAAGTTTAGGAAACCTTACATTGGGTGCAGCGGAATATAATGACTCCTTCCGTTCAAATATCTAGCCCTTGATTCCTTTCTGTAGCAGAGCATTATCAATATCTGAACCTGGATCTCTTTCTCTGAATCTTTGATGCTGAAACCTCCTTCTTGCTGAAAGTCTTTCTTCACGATCTTCCTCACTATGATTGAGGTATCACTTGCTGTGTGTGGGCACTACTCATACACTAAGAATTTCAAAATTTAATGAATAAGAGAGAGAGAGTGGGTTCGGCAAAAGATAGGGAGAGAGAAGGCTCAGGTTTTTCTCTGAAGGAAAAATAGAAAATTTAAGTGTGTAATTTTCCTGAAGCCTTCACTATCTATTTATAGCATTCCACTAGGGTTAGGTTTGAATTATTTGGCATTAAAATAATGAAAATATCAGTTTAAAAATTCAAACCAAGTGGCCGGCCATGTACAGTAATGGGCCTTACTTGGATTTTGCAGTTTTCTCAATTCTGCATCTGATTTTCTCAAAAACGCCAATTTTCCAATTCAACCATTTAAATGCCAATTCTAACTATTTAATAACTATAAATAATTATTAAATAATATTGTCATTTATCATATTTATTAATTGAACCATACAAAGTATCATAATTAACAAATATGCCCCTAAAACTCTTTCTTTACAATTTCGCCCTTACTTAGTGAAAAATTCACAAATAGACATAGTCTAATTTGAGAATTATAATTGATTAATCAAAACCAATTACATGAGTCTTACAAGCAATATTATCTCAACTAGTGCGGGGACCATGGGTCTATATAACTGAGCTTCCAATAAGTAGATCAAGAATTTATTACTAAAATTCACTAACTTATTAATTCTTCGTTGAATCCACGCATAGAACTTAGAATTGCACTCTCACTTATATAGAATGCTCTATATGTTCCACCATATAGACACATCATTAGTTATCCATTGTTATAATCCTAATTTGATCACTGATCCTCTATATGAATGATTTACACTGTAAAGGGATTCACTACTACAATATTAGCCTTTACAGGCAGTTTTTTCAACCCTATTTATAAAAAGGGAAGCTAAAGGGTGTGAAAATACCCGCTATGTTCGAAATTGACATTTAGAGACGGTTTTTTGATAAAAACCGTAGGTATAAAATTGCATTATACCATTTAGAGGCAGTTGGAAATTATTTATTTTTTTTTTTTTCTAAACTACCCTATGGCGTCGGTTCCTGCATAGGAACCGACGGCATAGGGTACACAGTCTGCTGACACGTGTACCCTATGCCGTCGGTTCCTATGAAGGAACCGACGCCATAGGGTCGATCAGAGTATATCTTTGTTCGACCTTTCTTCTTCCTCCCCACTTCACTCAGCAACCCAGAAACTAAAAAACCAGAGACCCCATTTCTCAGCCAAAACCCTCGCCTCCACCACCTTCTCCCCACCCTATCTCCCCCATTTCTCATCCATTTCAGCCCATTAAAGTACCGTTACACCCTACAATGTATTTATTCCTTAAAACACTTTACCCCGTATAAATGATATTTCAGCTTATGTGAAATGAGTACTCCACCATTTATGTTCGTTTGGTCAAGCTCGAAGGAGATCATCCTTTGCTTACTATTCGCAAGATAGAAGCTATATATTCCATGTTTATGCTAGCGCTCCCACTCAATTGCACTACCGTGTTCCCAAAATGTACGTATCACCCTGACCTAAAAGTAGGCTTAAATAACAAATCAAAGAACACGAATAGCCTTTCAAGATTGAGCCTAATCATAACAGGATTAAGATCATTTGATCTAGGATCAACTAGGCGATATTGACTTGAATAGATATTTCGGTAAGTTTAATAAATCTAAGTCAAAGTTCAATATCGGTCCCTTCCGATGCATACTCCATTTATCCAACCTGAGCTTTACTTTAACCAATGCTCTGGAAAGAACATAGCACTTCTCCAAATGCAAGTAAACTCTGTTGTAGATTATCATATCAGTAAAACACTATGTCTAATAAATCTAGGAAACTTTATTCACATAGTCATGTTTACTTTCCAATGTGTTGATGGCACAATAAACAGGATCAAGTATGTGAAAAGGGTTTCAGATGAATTTATACATTATGTACATATAATCATGAAATAAATCATGTAAACCATGCAACATTAAATGTTATTTCTGATCTATATTAATAAGTAAATCAGATTATATTGAAATGAGTTTTATTTAGGGCATAAAACCCAACAAATAATTCATATTATTTTCATATCCATCTAAGTAAAATTTATAAATATTAAATTAAAATTTATATTTAGAATTTTTCATTCTAAATTAGAAATTTTAATTAAATATCTATATATTTAAAATAAATAGATTAAATAAAGAGAATCAAAGAAAATACGACTCTCTTTAAATAATGAGCTTTATTATTAAGATATTCGATCTCCATTGTTGGTTTTACATCGCGTTTGTTTTAGTGAGTAATCCTCCCTAATGGAGGAACGTTCATTAGCAATTTCGCACCGTTTAATCTCAAAAGATAAGTAGTTTGTAAGTGTTTTATATGGTATGGATCACCCTAATGGTGGCGACCATATTTGACTTGCAAATTTCAAATCAATGGTGGAAGCTCATAAGATAGAATTGCCTTGACTCTCGCCTAAACGGGACAACGCTGAATTCCAATCTTGATCGAATAAAAGGTTGCTAGAATGTTTAACATTTTAGATGAGTTGACAACTCTATTCAATGGATGGTAGCTTTGACTCTCGCCTAAACGGGACACTAATATCAGTTTGTTGAAAACCTTGGAAATTATTTAGGATTGTATGTTTTAGTATTTTCACTTGTCATTCCTACTTGCTATATGTTTATAATTTCTGAATTGTGTATGAATTTATATTGAACCATGTTATTTTCTGTTATTAAGTTGTAGTTTAGTTTCGAATCTTCATTTTTGGTCTAACTTGGTTTGTTTATCTAATGAGATAAATCCCTAGTGGATTTTCACCATTAGACATTCATAATAGTGTTAGATCTCGAAAGATAAATATTGTATGTGCGACATCTAGTTGTTCATCAATTGATGACACCTTAGACTAGTATTTTTACGATATGAAACAAGAAGATTATATAAATAAGATTACTTTGACTTTCGCTAATCGAAGCATCGTTGGATTCTTATTTAAACAACGAAATTATCCTAATTCCTCTTAGCTTATTCATTTCGAATTAGCTCAATAACATATCATTGGATGAATGGTCTATAAATCATTTCATGTCATTCTATATTTTCTCTTAAGAAATTAAATAACGCATATGATTATAATCCCAAAATTCTATTCCCAATTGATATAAATCCTCAATCTTAGAAATCTCCTACTTGTATGGGAAAATCTGACTTAGAGTTTATATTAGTAGTGGTGGTCCAAGATAGAATTACTCATTATATTTGGTATAAATTTAAGTCTTTGACTTTAATTTTGGATTCCAAACAGAAATTTTCTTATAGTTCTAATTCCAGGATGCAATACAGTTACACCTTCACAAGGGTTTAATATCCATCTTCTATTAATGGATTCAAACTGTATGGAATATGAGTTAGGTATTCTGTGACCAGGATCCACTTGCACTATTCTAAGAATTCTTTGATGTAACTAAACCTAAGTCATCAAAAGACACTACCACATTTTTTTTAATCTATGGCCTTTGTATCTTGTTCATAGTGGATTTGACAAGATCAATCTCTGTAAAGAGTTAATATGCCTATATCCACTGAAAGTATTTCATCTCATTTGCAGATGGATGTACATTCAGGGGTGGATATGAGTTTTTCGTTGTATTCTTAAAACGATCACTCTAGATTATACCTTATGCAAAGAAATTTGAAATATTTGAAAATTTTCATTAATTTCTAGCAATGGTTAAACACCATTAAGGTAAGTGATTAAAGATCTTGCGAACTGATAGGGGTGGAGATATAGTTAGTTGATATGCAGTTCAAAGATCATTAATTTGATTTTTGAATTATATCCAAACTTACCTCCCAAGAAATTTCTAGTTGCATGTTGATGATTAGTTACTAGTCGTTGCCTAATTCCTTCTATGGTAATACAATTTCAGAATGATGTAACGGTTGTATAGTTAATGTAAATCATTACTAGATTCATGGATGACCTAATCAAAATCTTAAGAAAAGCTAGAACTGTTAACCATGGTTTGTTAGCTATTCTAAGTGATTAGGGGTGGACCATCCCATAGTCAATAGATAAGAAAGTGTTTGTTTAAACAAATACTACTTTTCTAAGAAAATGACTAAATCTGAAAATAAAGTAGCACATAAAGGAGATATTTATTTCTTGATTTCAAAAGTGTTCTATCATCTTATTTGACATATGATGATCCCACTGCCTTTGTTGTCTTGTCACAACCGAAGAGATCAATACCATTTAGTTTTCTTAGACATAATTCACGGTACCTTGTCGTAGTGGGAGAGTTTCTAAGAACTCACCTTCTTATGACTTGGGAGACACTAGTGATTAAAATCCATTGTGAGTTTAAACAAGTAATGGATTGTCAAGATGAGAAACGAAGAAGAAAAGCCAATAGAACTATGGTTTAATCCATTCACATGGAGTAACCTTAAGTTTTCTATTACAAGGACATAAAAGAAAATTTTTGTTTATAAGTCTATTCAATGGACTTAACAAAACTTCCTGTTACTAATATTATAGGTTTGAGTTTATCTAAACATATGGCTTCTGGTATACCTGGTAATTACTTACTCTAATGCAAGCAACTTACTTTAGTAAGATGCTGAAGCATTTTCTTTCTAATGGCAATCTATAGAAGCTTCACAACTTCTTAGGCATAAATTTTATTTATCTAAGGAAAAGTCTCAACTATTCCAGAAAAGATAAAGCCATGAAAGAATTTCTTATATCAACAGTGAGAGGTCTCAGATATGCTTTAGTATGCCTTAGACCAGACACCTGCTGTTGAGTGGGAGTAATGAGTAGGTATCAGATTAATCCAGGAGAAGAACATTGGAAGACAATCAAGTAAATCTTAAGATAAAGAAGAGGAACTATATGTTAGTCTATAAGAGTGTGTTTAAAACTCTTAGACTACACCACATCAGATTTCGAAATTTGCATTTGTGCTAGAAAATCTTTCTGATAAGATGGTGGTTACTCTGGGGGTGGAATAGTGATTTTGGAGAAGTGTAAAAACCTATCTGAAGTCTCTAGGTCTACCAGGAAGGGACTGAATGTTAAAGTTACAGGAAAGGTACTTATTCAGTCTAAGGAAAGTTCTATACATTTTTGGCACCATTCCAAAT
Organism: Cannabis sativa; assembly: GCF_029168945.1. Classification (NCBI taxonomy): domain Eukaryota; kingdom Viridiplantae; phylum Streptophyta; class Magnoliopsida; order Rosales; family Cannabaceae; genus Cannabis; species Cannabis sativa. The sequence continues at coordinate 12,877,787 of NC_083607.1, forward strand.
TGCCTAAACTACTAGTGTTACTTCCTGAATAACCAAGAAGTAGTTGCCAAAAGTATAGAATCCAGTATCCCAAAAAAGTAGACATATAGAGAGGAATTTCACATTATCAATGATTTTGTGATTAAGGAAGAGTAATGGTGGAGAAAAGGTTGTGTTTAAGTCAACCTTTCAGATCCTATTACGAGGAGTTTACTACTACTACACTTGATTTGTATATCAAGGTGTTGAGATTATTTGAAATGCACATTTTGTTTTATATTAGTGCAAGTGGGAGTTTGTTGGGTTTTATGCACTAAATAAAACTCATCTCAATATAATCAAATTTACTTATTAATATAGATCATAAATAACATTTAATGTTGCATGGTTCACATGATTTATTTCATGATTATATGTACATAATGTATAAATTCATCTGAAACCCTTTTCACATACTTGATCCTGTTTATTGTGTCCTCAACATATTGGAAAGTAAACATGACTATGTGAATAAAGTTTCCTAGATTTATCAGACACAGGGTTTTACTGATATGATAATCTACAACAAGAGTTTACTTGCATTTGGAGAAACGCTATGTTCTTTCCAGAGCATTGGTTAAAGTAAAGCTCAGGTTGGATGCATGGAGTATGCATCGGAAGGGACCGATATTGAACTTTGACTTAGATTTATTAAAGTTACCGTAATATCTATTCAAGTCAATATCGCCTAGTTGATCCTAGATCAAATGATCTTAATCCTGTTATGATTAGGCTCAATCTCGAGAGGCTATTCGTGTTCTTTGATTTGTTAGTTAAGCCTACTTTTAGGTCAGGGTGATACGTACATTTTGGGAACACGGTAGTACAATTGAGTGGGAGCGCTAACATAAACATGGAATCTATAGCTTCTATCTGGCGAATAGTAAGTAAAGGATAATCTCCTTCGAGCTTGACCAAACGAAAATAAATGGTGGAGATCTCATTTCACATAAGCTGAAATATCATTTATACGGGGTTAAGTGTTTTAAGGATTAAATGCATTGTAGGGTGTAACGGTAATCTAATCCCTTTACATTGTAGATCATTCATATAGAGGATCATTGATCAAATTAGGATTATAACAATGGATAACTAATGATGTGTCTATATGGTGGAACATATAGAGCATTCTATATACTGAGAGTGCAATTCTAAGTTCTATGCGTGGATTCAACGAAGAATTAATAAGTTAGTGAATATTGCTTGTAAGCCTCATGTAATTGGTTTTGATTAATCAATTATAATTCTCAAATTAGACTATGTCTATTTGTGAATTTTTCACTAAGTAAGTGCGAAATTGTACAGAAAGAGTTTTAGGGGAATATTTGTTAATTATGATACTTTGATGGTTCAATTAATAAATATGATAAATGACAATATTATTTAATAATTATTTATAGTTATTAAATAGTTAGAATTGGCATTTAAATGGTTGAATTCGAAAATTGGCGTTTTTGAAAAAATCAGATGCAGAAAAGATAAAACTGCAACATTGCAAAAAGTGAGGCCCAAATCCACTTTGTATGGTCGGCCACTTTTGTAGGGAATTTAAACTGATATTTTAATTATTTTAATGCCAAATAATTCAAACCTAACTCTAGTGGAATGCTATAAATAGATAGTGAAGGCTTCAGGAAAATTACACTTCTGATTCAGAAAAAACTGAGCCTCTCTCTCTCCCTATCTTTGGCCGACCTCTTCTCTTCTTTCTTCTTCCTTGAATTTTGAAATTATTAGTGTTAGAGTAGTGCCCACACACAGCAAGTGATACCTCAATCATAGTGAGGAAGATCGCGAAGAAAGACTTTCAACAAGAAGGAGTTTCAGCACTAAAGAATCAGAGAAAGAGATCCAGGTTCAGATATTGATAATGCTCTGCTACAGAAAGGAATCAAGGGCTAGATATCTGAACGGAAGGAGTCATTTAATTCCGCTGCACCCAATGTAAGGTTTCCTAAACTTTATATGTGTTTATTTCATCGTTTTTAGAAAGTTCATATTTAGGGTGTTAATCAACATACTTGTGAGTAGATCTAAGATCCTGGTAAAATAATTTCCAACACATACTGCTTGGCCCTTGCACCTCCCTTCAACTTAGCTTCGCGCTTAAGTTGAATGAGTTCATTCTCCTGATGAGCTCGTTCAGTCCGTCCAGCACCAGATTTCTTCTTCTTCCCCGCCATGGACTTAGGAGTAAAGTCCTCGAGATAGAGCCCGTACCTCACGAAGTTATCCTCGGAGGTTAACTGGATAATATTCTGGTCTTCCCCCGGCAGTCAGGCAAGTTTTTGAGCTCTATCCCTAAGAGCAAGAGTGAGGGGAGGACGGTGATATGTCAGAATCTGCTGGAACCGAGTCCTAGTAATGGCCGTGCCATCCACCATGAAGTACTCATCAACAAAACGCCCTATCTTGCTGATGGCCTTGTCGTTCGTGCCGGTCAACCACTTGAAGCCTGGTTGAGAGAAATAGAAGTACCCCTACCTTCCTTGTTTGGGGGTGGACTTCTAATCAAAGAACCAGGCAACTTCGTGAGGAGAAGGAGTACCCCATTCCTGGGAAGCGTAGAGGACGAAGAGGGCAGATAAATACTTAATGCCCTTAGGAGTGAACTGGGTCGGGGAGAGGCCAAAAAAGTCCGCCACATCCTTAAAGTATTTATGCAAGGGCATCAACGCTCCTTGCTGACCATGGGCACCCGACCAGGCGCACATCCCCATGTCAAGGTTTGTGGCACGATTATTGTGGGCGGGAATGTAGCAGTCCAACTCGCCTAGGTATCCGCCCTAGTCAAGAGTTCGAAGGCGCGCCTCCGTAATCTTGGACGGAGGGCTTACCCACCTGGCGCCTAAGGCACCGTGCCTTCTATGAGGAACCGCCGCAGCAAGCTCCTCACTGACGTAATCCACGCCCTCAACCGGGACGTCTCCGTCAGCATCGACTGGCTCCCCAGCCTCGTTGTACTCCCCATAGTTTGGGGGTGCAACCTCTGGCTCTTCCTCCTCCTCGGAGGAACTGTCAGGACATACATCATCCTGCCCCTAAATCTCTTGGACCTCAGCGTCCCCTTCATGATCCTCCTCCATCTGGAGGGATGGATCCTATTCAGCGCTGGGTAGAGCGGCGTGCCGAGCCACTTGGGGGTCAGACGCGTCAGCCAGATGCGTAGTTTTCTTTGTACGAGCCATCATTCTATGCTGGGTACAGGGTTAGAAGAGTGTCCTTCGCTAGAGGAAGGAGGACTAGAACGAAGACGAGGATGATCCTCGTGCAGAAGTTGAAGCAGAACCTGGTCGATCCGATGTCCGAGTTCCCAAGACTCACCTGAGTTCATCTACAAAAGACAACACACGAGATGAGTGTTTGGTCAGAATATCGAACAATAAACAAGCAAATATGCCGACCAGGAGTACTCAACAGATTAAAGAACGACTATGTTTAAAGAAAAGTCGGAACTCCAGAAGTCAAAAAATTTCTTGAGTTAGGGCAATTAAGTTCACGAAGCTTAGAATAAGCAAGGTGAAAGACGGATGTCATGCAGTTCAGAAACAAGCATTATGGCTGTAAAAACGCATGAAGAAATGATAAAGAAGAATCGCAGAGGTTTCTAAGCCTAGGGTTTCCTAAACATTTTTCTACAGTTTAGTAGAAGGCGCATTCAAAATGTAAACATGCAACTATAAGCATAAAGGGGAAGCAGAAACTTACTCAAGATTCAAATGTCTGGGTTCGAGCAACGTCAATCCAACAAGTAGTTTTTATGAAGGCACTTCGGCAACTTTGAAGCCAAGAATTTCTCTTTTCGCTCCGAGGCTTACTTAGCAAAGAAGGGTGATGAAATGAGTTTATGTGCCAATGTTGTTGGTATTTATAGGCAAGTCACGAAAAGAGGTAATTGTCTCAAAGGAACCTCAGACGCCTCAGCTTCCCGCCTTAAAAACGAATATGGGAAATCAAAAGTACTCAAGTGCAGCCGTCAACCGTGGAGAGAGAAAATTAGATTTTGAAATATTAATTGTCAGAGCATTTATTAGTCGAAAACTGAAGGGACGCCAAGTCAGCCTCACATCGAGTCTCGAACGGTCGCGCTCGACACATGTCCCCATCGAAAGGCAGAATCACCTCGGATGAAGTCTACACGCAAGTTCGGAAGTCCTGTACAGACTTGGGGGGCAAATGTTATCTCAATTTTTGCACTCTGACGTGGCATCACGAGAATGGTGACACGTGGAGTCCACTTGGAACATCTGCTCGGGAATATAGGCCGAGCAAGATGCCTCGCTAGCATGCTCAGAGCAAGATATTCAGCGATCCGCGCAGAGCAACCAACACTTAGCGAATTCAGTTTTCGCATCATGAGTCATCAGCACAATTCCTATAACTCAGGGACCAATTTACGTGGATATTGCATACACACGATCCCACTATCAGTGTATTCAGCCTCAATCCCACGATCCTTGCATTCAGCATTGATCCCACGATATTTCTATTTATACGCATTGTATCGAGAGGAGAAACTCTTCCTCCTCAAGCCTCTTAGCCCTATAAATAGTAATGCATGTTCACTGAGCAAGGGATCGGTCGAAAAGCAGTTGAGCTAAGACTATACTATTATCTAAGAATTATATATTCAGAGATACTATTGTAAGAGCTATAAGAAAAGGAATCTTTCTCCTTGATCTTAAGTCAATACAAATAACGAGGATTAGGCTATTACCGAACTGCTCGGGGCTGAACCTCTATAGAATCCTTGTGTCTTTTTATTGCTTTATCGTATATCTGTTATTATAAATCATTTATCGCTTATAAAATAGACTCATTGTCGTTGGCTAAAAGCGAAGTCAACACATAATCTATTTTAAAATATTATATAATTATTAGAATGTATAATTAGGAAATTAATATCATAGTAATTATACCATAATATCTAAACACCCCTTATTAATAATTTTTGTAAGGTGCAATTCTATAAAAATATTTTCTTTTCATAATTGGTTTCCTTAAATATTTTGTTCGGGCCCTACCCTTATTTCAAAATATATACAAGATTTTATCGAGGATACATAATCTTCTGGATGTATGCATAATTTATATAAATTTTCTATTATATTATAGATAAATAAAAATAGCATATAATATATATGAATTCAATAATAAATATATGAGAATAGGAATATATATATATACCTATACATTATATAGGTATCTAAAAAAGAAAAAGAAAAAAAAAATTCTTGAAATTACTCCAATCAAATAAAGTATATATCTATTCCATATAAAATGTGACTATGTAACAGAATTTTAGGTGTAACAATAATTTTTGGGTTTCTACGTTAACTTTGACAGAATATCCTATTACTTAACAAAATATTCTTTATTAATTTTATAATATTATTATATATATTTAAAAGTAAAAATTATATACATATTTTATATAAAAAAAATTAAATTTAAATTTGAAATTAAAATTAAAATATTATGTAGATATTTTATATAATGAAATTTAAATTTAAAACATTATAAATATTTTTAATTTTATTATTATTTATTTTATATTTTTAAATTGAAATAGTTGTAATAAGGAATTGATTGTTTTTTGTTTTAGTTATGAAAAACTGATTCACACACCATATTTTTCGTAAAGTTTGCATATAGAAAAATCTTTATATCAAATTTACGAATCCAACATAGACACATCCAAATTTGGTTATGTGAGTTTTGGTTAAGAATATAGTAAATTACAATATATGTATTATCAGATACATTACTTAATTAAAAAAAAATTAAAATTTTAAAAAAAAATATGTATATATAATCACATTCAAATGACACACCAATGTAATAATAGCTAAAAATAATTTCTTAAAGATCAAAATCTCAAATTCTATTTCAAAAATTAAAAAAAAAAATACATTACCTAATTAAAGAAAAATTAAACATACATGTATTGTACTTAACATCACCTAGTTGAACCTAATTAAAAAGAAAACTAATTATACTTACATCAACCTATTATTATTATAAATATATATTTATTGAATCTTGACCTTAAAACAATTCAAGAACTTTAATAAAATATTTACCTTAAAGTTTGATCTGAGACTCGTACCGATAACTTATAAAATATATATATAAGAAGAAAAGAAAAAGAAGATGAAGAGAGAAAGAAAAATTGTGTAAAAATTAAGTTATTTATTCTAATAGGGTGAATTTTTTTTTTATACAAAAGTATTATTAAGGAAATAAAAAATTAAATCAATATAATAAAAAAAATACGTGATAATTAATTTGGTGATTTGAACCTCCATATATAATATTTTATACCAAATCTATTTTTTTTAAAAAAGGAAAAAGAATATATATGCTTGTATTAATTGGTGGAAAATATCCTTTGTAGGTCATGGCAGCACCTTGATTGATTGAGACATAAATATTATCTCAGTACTTTTTAGAGCATTGCTATGGCCATTAGAAAATAAATGGGGGTGACTATACATTAGAAAAACCTAGCTAAATAAATCTGAAGTAAACTATGGCTCAAAAAAAAAAAAAACTATGGCTCAAAAAAAAAAAAAAAAAACTATGGCTCAAAAAATAAAATAAAAATCTGAAGTAAAGTACGACTATTTATTTTTTTTCAAGAAAGTACGACTAGAATTTTGTCCACATGTGTAGTAACCATACAATAATTTAATTTAATTTAGTATTTATTCTATTTTAGAAATTTTAAAATTTTGTCTCCAATGCCTTTCAAAAAATAAATAAATAATTAAATAAAATTTTGTTTCCGAAAGCATAATATAGTTTGTATCAAATTCAAAAGGTCTTTAATTAAGGCAAAGTGAATACAGAGCCATGTTTCCTAAGCTTCCGATATTTCTTCTCTTAGTATCAACATTAGTTCCACTTCCACAAGCATTATCCCAAGCTCAACCCAATAATCTGAGTTTTGTCTTCAATGGATTCAAGTCAGGCGACCTTGTACTCGACGGGATAGCTGAAATAACCTCAAATGGCCTGTTAAAGCTCACAAACGACACAACACAGAAAGCGGGTCATGCTTTCTTTCCCAACCCAGTAACATTCAAGGCAACACCAAACGGCACCGTTTCTTCCTTCTCTACTACATTCGTCTTCGCCATCAGAAAACCGTACCCGGATTTGAGCGGCCACGGCATCGTTTTCGTGATTGCTCCGACGAGAGGTCTTCCTGGGGCTCTTCCTAGCCAGTACCTTGGCCTTTTTAACGAATCCAACAACGGCAACGCCACGAACAGAGTTGTAGGAGTCGAGCTCGATACCATTCAAAGCACTGAGTTCAATGACATCAACGCCAATCATGTTGGGATTGATATTAACGATTTAGCCTCCGTTAAATCTGAGCCGGCTAGTTATTTTGACGAAAGAAAAGGTGGGTTTACCAACTTATCGCTTATAAGTGGTAAATCGATGAGAGTGTGGGTCGATTATGACGGTGTTAAGAAGCAGATGAACGTGACTTTAGCTCCGTCTGAAGGTCTCAAACCCCAGAAACCTCTTTTGTCTTTGACGGAAGATCTTTCCCCATTTATGAAAGACACCATGTATATTGGTTTTTCTTCATCAACAGGCTCTATTATTAGTAATCACTATGTTCTGGGCTGGAGCTTTAAGATTAATGGCCAAGCTCAAGAACTTGACTTGTCCAAACTCCCAAAGTTACCAAGGGTCGGACCAAAACCAAAATCTAAGCTTATGACAATTGGGTTACCAGTGATGTTGACTAGCTTGGTGGCTTTAGTGATCTTAAGCTTAGTTCATTTTATCAAAAGAAAGAGAAAATTTGCTGAGCTAATTGAAGATTGGGAGTCCGAATATGGACCCCATAGGTACAAATACAAAGATTTGTATATGGCCACCAAGGGTTTCAAGGACAAAGGTTTATTGGGCGCAGGAGGATTTGGCAGTGTCTATAAAGGAGTATTACCATCAAAAACAGAGATTGCTGTCAAAAGAGTCTCTCACGAATCAAGACAGGGTATGAGAGAATTCGTTGCTGAAATCGCCAGTCTTGGCCGGCTCCGGCACAGGAATGTTGTACAGCTTTTGGGCTATTGTCGCCGGAAAGGTGAACTTCTTTTAGTCTACGATTACATGCCTAATGGCAGCCTAGACAAGTATCTATATGACAACCCAAAAACGACACTAAATTGGAGCCAAAGATTTCGAGTCATAAAGGGAGTTGCCTCCGGGCTATGCTATCTTCACCATCAATGGGAACAAGTAGTCATTCACCGTGACGTGAAAGCCAGTAACGTGTTACTTGATGGGGAGTTAAACGGTCGATTAGGAGACTTCGGTTTAGCTAGACTGTACCACCATGGAAGCGATCCACAAACAACCAGGGTTGTTGGAACACTCGGGTACCTTGCTCCGGAGCACACCAGAACCGGAAAGGCCACACCTAACGCTGATGTCTTCTCATTCGGAGCTTTCTTGCTAGAAGTAGCGTGCGGACGACGACCCATTGAAGGGAGTAGAACAGAGACAGGGGAGGAGCTTATACTGGTGGACTGGGTTTTCTCTTGTTGGTGCAGAGGAAACATTATGGAGGCCATGGATTCGAATCTAATAGAATTAGATTCTACTGAAGCTGGACTGGTATTAGAAGAGGAAGTAGAGTTGGTATTGAAACTTGGGTTGTTGTGCTCACATTCAGAACCGAGGATGAGACCGACCATGAGGCAAGTGGTGTCCTTTTTAGAGAGAGATGCACCGTTGCCAGACCTGTCGACAACAGGGCTGACCGCAGCGGGGTTGACTTTCGGGCAAAAAGAAGGGTTTGATGACTTTGCCATGTCGTATCCGTCGTCTATGGCGTTTCACTCTCATGTGTCCACAGCTTCTGTGGCTGAGTCTCTTCTCTCTAGTGGCCGCTGAGCTGAATCCGAGTTCCGAGTTGAGTTCTAGCGCGTGAACTGTGACTCTGACGTGCGTGAACTTATTTTGGTTATCTGTTAGAAACCTGTACATTTTGTTGCTTTGTTGCCATAATTGTACGAAGATATAATGATACTTACACATGTTTAGTTTAATTATTTTTGTTGTATAAAATTAGAAATGTAATCGTGTTGCTACTTTCTGTAAAAGTATTTATTTTCCCTGTCTTTCTTTTTTTATAAAATGCTATTATATGTTTTTTTTTTTATTTTAAATGCTATTATATTAATATATATATATATATTTACATTATTTATGGGTGTTACCCATAAATCTATTAAGAAAATTTAAGTTTTTTTTTTCTTAATTTATTTATTTAGAAAAAGATTTCACTTTTACATTATAAATTGGGGTTGTTAAAAACAAATTAAGAAAATAAAAATTCAGCAAAAAAAATAAAAGAAATATTTAATTTGACTTAAATATTTGGTATATAAATATATTTATTTATATAATGTTGAAGGTGATATTTGTGTTTTTTTTTTAAAAATTAAGTTGATAAATTAAGGTGCCGTTTGGTAACACTTTTTTAATCAGTTTTCTGTTTTTAAAATTGAAAAAGTGAAAATATTTTTTAAAAACATGTTCTATAAAACTCTTTTTACTTTTTCAATTTTTTAATTGAGAATCAAAATTTTAAAAACAAAAAAAAAAAATCACTTTCAATATTTTTTTAAACAGTTTTTTTCTCTTAATCAATATTTTGGACTTCGATCAGACCCGGACCCAAATCTCCCCACGGCCCTGGCGTTGAACCCGGCCTCTGTCTTGAACCCGAATCTGACCCCGGACCTAGACCCGACGTAAATAAAATCAAAAAATGAAAATGAAAATGAACTTTACAGAACAAACTTTTATTTTCTGTTTTTAAAATTGGAAAACAAAAGTTGTTACAGAACACATTATTGTTTTTTAAAAACAAAAATTTTACTTTCATTTTGTGATTAATATTTTACTATTTTACTATTTTACTTTCATTTTTAAAATTTTACTATTTGTCATTGGATAACACTATAATGATTTAATATTTTTAAAATTAATATTTATAATTAAATTTAATTAGTAACTATTCATGACTTACATATTAAGAAGTGTTTCCTATATAATATTTTGTCAGAAAAATGCTATTATATTAAATCAAGAGTACTAATACAAGAGAGAACTATATTAACATTCTTAGGTTGGTATTCTTGACACCAATTTTGTTATATAAAAAGACTTAGAGCATATTTGGTATTGTTTTCTGTTTTTTGTTTTCAAAAAATTATTTTTAGAAATGAAGACAAAAAATAGTTTTTGAAGTTTGTATAAACAAGTCAGTTTGGTTAGTGTTTTTTAAAAACAATATTGACTAAAAGTAAATTGGTTTTTAAAACAGAAAACAACATTATTTTTAAAATTCTTATTTTTTGTTATTTTCTTTTCTGAAAACTATTTTTAAAAAACAAGGCCAAACAAGTTAAATTGTTTTTAAAAAATAATTTTCTGTTTTTAAAAACAAAAAACAGTTTTTTAGTTATGATGTCAAACATGCAATTATTCTCGCATATGATTTTGACTAATATAATATCAGAAGCAATATCTAAAAACAAATTCCAAAAATTTCTAAATTGATTCTTCTTCAATCTTCAAGGGTGACAACTCGAGCTACCAATTTGAAGCCTCTTAGGTGTCCTCTATATTAGGGCTTCTCCATCGAAAGATGCTAGTGTGAGTGATGTGAGGAAAATGGGTCCACGTATTCTTAAATTATTGACTTTTCCAAGCTCAATATTAGTATCGTTGCTCACAAGGAGCACAACTCCTCCACATTATTTTTATTACTTTTTCCTCTTTCTTACTTCTAATTGGCAAATTGATTTTTTTAATAGGGTAAATACCATTTTGGACCCTGTGTTTTGCAAAAGTTACAGATTGGATCCTGTGTTTTGTTAAATGAAAAAATGGACCCTGTATTTTCTAAAATAGTAAGAATAGGACCTTGAGCTTAATTTTTGACAACTTTTTTTTTAATACAACCAACTTGAAGACAATGCTTAATACGAACAGATACAAAAAATGTAAACAGTTTTGTCATAGCACTTTTAGATCGGATTATAATTAAACTTTATTTTGACAAAAAATCAATTCAGGGTTCTATTTGTACTATTTTAGAAAATACAGGGTCTATTTTGTCATTTAACAAAATACAGGGTCCAATTGGTAATTTTTGTAAAACAGAGGGTCCAAAATGGTATTTACTCTTTCTAATATGTAAAATAAAAAGGTGGCCCAAGCATAGTTGCCTGCAATTCGACTTGCCCTTACAGCCTGTAATATCCCTAGATTAGTAAATAAATTACTAATCCTTATTAAAATTAGTTAGCGGTAATTGAGTAATTATATTATTATATAATTATTTATGTGAAATTTTTTGAACATTTATTTATATTTAAGACCCTATTTATAAGTTGGGGGTATTTTTTTTGTAATTTTGACTTGTGAAGAGTAAAATTATAATTTTGATATTTATTGTGCAAATAGAATATATTACTATATAGTATATTTATTTTGTGATTATGTTATAACATAATGTTTATGAGAATATCTGAATTATGTGTGTTATGAAATGAAAAAAACTACTCTTGGTAGTTATTTATGTAATTTATAGGCCCTAGGGGCAGATTGGTCGTTCGACCAAATATTACCAAAAAAAATTGAATTAATTTTTTTTTTTTTTGGCTAAATTGAAATCAAACAAAGGTAAAGTCTAGTCTTTCTCTCTCAAACCATCCCTATCCCTCTCTTTACCAAATTGGAAATTATGAACTTTGAGGAGGAGTTTGGAACCATTTTGTTGGGTTTTGGTGTTGGGGCTTGGAGGAACATATTTGAGGTAAGTGAATTGAGTATTTTCTGTTATTACTCGTGTGATTTCTATGAAGTTTGAGTTTGCATGGGGTTCTTGAGTTTTTATTCATTTTATACATAAAAAAAAATAAATAAACTTTTAATTTTCAAAAATTTAGGGTGTTACAACCCTAAATCTCTATTAAAAAAATTCAACTAACTATCAAAATTAATGTTATTTAAACAAAATATATAATTATAAAATAAATATCTAATCAGATAAAATGAAAAATTAATAGTCATTTATCTAATCTTATAATTTATGGTTAGAAATTTAAAAAATATCTAACTTATTTTTAAATTTTATTATTATTTTAATGTCAAATAAAATCATTTTATATTTTATTAAATAAATAAATGAAATATGTAAATATTTGATATTATAATTAAAATTAATAAATACTCAAATTTTAAAATAACCATAAAAACCAACTTTTTAGAAAAATTAATTTTTCAAATTTAAAGTCTCTGAATATCTAAAATTAATTCAAGTTAATAATAAAATTAATAAAAAATAATTTTAATCTAATTATTAGATTTATATTGGAAAAATAAGATTCTACATAAAAATCTACTAAAATTTGAATTTTATTTCATTAAAAAATAAATTTTATTTCATGACCGAGTGAGGAGGCTGCGAGTATGGAGATACTTTGTATCTATTGTTGTATCTGTGTGTTGTACGTAGATGATATATATTCAGATTGCCAACAAGAGTGTACAAGAAATCAAGCACTTGAAACTCCAGCTAAAGACGGATTTTGAAATGAAGGATTTGGATCCGATTAATAAGATCTTTGGCATGGATATAAGAAGGGAAATGCAGAAAAGACTACTGTACTTAATTTAGATGAGTTACATCAAAAAAGTTCTAAATACCATTGAAATGAGTAATTCTAAGGGAGTGAGTACTCTACTTTCACAACACTTCAAATTGACTGCTACTCAGATGCTGAAAGATGAGACTAGAAATCGAAGATGTTGAGAGTTCTATATGCTAGTGTTGTTTTCTCCTTGATGCATGTCATGGTTTGTACTAGACCAAACAGAGCATATGCACTAAATATGGTGAGTAGATTTATGGGAAACCTCAGAAAGGAGCATTGGGAAGCCTTGAAATGGATTTTGCGTTATTTGAAGGGTACTAATGAGAAGGAACTAGTATTTGGTATATATAAAACAGGAATGAAGACGTGATGTTATTAATTGTTATGTGGATTATGATTATGTAGGGTGTATTGATATGCGAATGTCTTTGACTGGATACGTGTTTAATACTATAAATGTACTAAGCACATTGATATCAAATTTCCTTTTATACGAGAGGTTATGGAGAAAGAAGCTGTGAAGATTTCCAAGTTCCAACTGAGAACAATCCTTCTAATATGATAACCAAGGTAGTGACAAGTAGTAAGTTTGAGCATTTCCTAAAGCTAAATGGAGTCCGCTGAGCTCGGAGGGGCTGAGGAGACAACAACATTGAAAATAATGACTTATCAAGTGACTTCAACTTGAAACTAAGGTGGGCATTTGTTGGTTATGGTTACAAGTTTTTTCATCCGAGATGGAAGCTGTTAATTCGAAGAGCTGATACTAGAAGCTTAGCGTGGATCTGGAAAGCCCTATGCGGAAGGTCTTGTAGAATCCGAAAGGTATTTCTAGGTAAGTTTGTACCGCATATGGAATGTTTCTCTCGGATAGCTGGTCATTAGTCTCGAGGTACACTCCCAAATAGCTTACTGTCAATCTTGAAGGTCCATCCAGCAAGGAAGCCATGTACGTACCTAGAAGGCTCGTGTGTTTATATAGCTTCCAGATTATTCGTACTGAAAGCGTATTTTTCAAGATGATGTGGATTATTATTGCTGGTGATGACATGGATCCTTTAAGGCGGTGTAAATGTGTCACGATAATTTAGGAGATAGTTTTGGCAACAATGTAAATGTATAAATAGTTATGAATCTTTGTAACTTGTGGGTGAATAAGATCATAATTGATTGAGTGAAAATCGTGATAGTGTAAGGTTGAGAGAGAAAGAGCCTATACTAGAGAGAGAATCTTCTTCTCGTAATCTCTAACAGTTTGTGAGGATTCTTGTAACCTTGTAAAAACTGATATCCATAAAGATATAGTTGCTACTGTTCAGACCGAGATATAGAGCATTGCACATGGCACAAACTCGTTGAACCTAGTGTTATTCTTTTCAATTTTACTGCTTAATGCATTACTTGAATCTTGAGATCTCTTGGTATATTGTTTCTTTATTGTGTTGTGTGTTTGTTTGGTATGGTAAACTAAATCGTAAGTCATTGATTATTTTTGTTTTGCACAAGACTTTTGCTTGTTGGAACTTGTTGTGCTACAATAGAAATACCAAAATAAGAAGACTACAAACACTACGACAAATAATACAAACGACAAAATCATGGATTAAATAATATTACAGTACTAAACAAAATATACACATAAAATCGAGATTAAAGAGATGAAGAGAAGAATTACAACTCAAAGCAATAAGCTACTCATAAAACAAAATATATAAATAGCATGTATATATATATAAGAGATGTGAGAGTAATCTCAAAATCACATACACAACAAGTGTATAGTAGGGGAAACACCAAACTTCAACAAGGTCTTACAAGTTACAACTTTATCCAAAAGTTTATTTTCCCCTACCACAAGCACTTAGGGAAAAGAGAAGAATGGAAATAGCTTTCTGGATTTATTAAGCCTATAGTGTTTCTTGCAATGTGCTCTCTTGATAGAAACTAGTTGTCTTAACAAATGAACTAAATACCTCTATTTATAGTGTTTGAGGAATCACATATGAAAATCAAAATTTCTTCACCACATGGTTGTTATCTAAACATTAATTGGTAATTATTAAGATAAAAATGTTGGGGAAGAGAGTTGGGAACATGCTTAATAAGTTCATGAATATTTATAAACATTATTTCAGAACTTGCTCCAAACGAAGGAGTACAACCATAAAATAATTTGTTATCAACCATAAAACAACAGTTTTTAAAAAACCCAATATTAAGTTTTGTAACTCCTCTCCGAGTTAAATCTTTCTCCAATGTTCCAATACCCATTTAAATGATATAAATGAGTATTATAGTGGTTTCTAACAACAAGAAGCTTATCTCATTAATTTCTTAATTTCTTAATTTCTTAATAATTCACTTAATTACATATATAACCAAATGTGATTTTTAAATTATAAAATTATTTTCAAATTTTATAACTACCCTTATATGTTACAGATCATGTGTATACTATATATTATATAGTTTAATCACTAAATACATTATATATATATTAATCTCATATTGTTAGGAATAGTGTGTAGGTGGTACACTATATCTCTACTGTTGCAACAGTACCCAATCATTACCAATGATTAGTTATCATATTTTTACATTCCAAAATATTCTCTTCTTACAAAAGGTTGTTATGCCTCGTTTTCTTTAATGTCGTGTGGCAATGCCTAAATGGCTATTTTGTATTCATCTTTTGCTATATAATGAAATCCCAGTACTCAGTCTCATTAAGCTGAGAAATCCAATTTGTCCTAGTTTTCTATCTTTGTATTAGAGGAAATACCGAATCCCCTCCATGTCCGCTAGACAATCTTAGTCTCCCTTCACTCCACCACCGACCAATCAAAACCCTGGTGCTCAAATGTCGATTAGCATAGGGAATGCCTGCTCCTCTCAAAACCTGACCAACAATTACACTCAACCTTTCAATACCCTAAACCAACCATTTTCCCTCAAGCTTGATAGAAACAACTTCACACTATGGAAAACAATGGTATCAACTATAATACATGGCCACAGACTCGACGGATTCGTGAATGGTACCAGACCATGTCCCCCTGAGTTTGTACAGACTGAAACTGCTGCTGAAGGAGACCAAGGGACTTAAGTTACACTTAATTCGGAGTATGAACACTGGATTATCAGTGACCAGCTACTCATGGGCTAGATCTACAACTCCATGACAGAGATGATTGCAACGGAGGTCATGGGTTGTGCCACCTATGCTGAACTTTGGTGCGCATTGGAGAATCTCTTTGGAGCACATTCCAGGGCAAAATGGACGAATATCGAACACTTATTCAAACCACTCGCAAAGGTATGACTGTCGGAAATTTATTTTACCAGGATCTTAGATCTACTCACAAGTATGTTGTTTAAACATCCTAAATATGAACTTTCTAAAACGATAAATTAAACACATATAAAGTTAAGAAAACCTTACATTGATGCAGCGTAATTAATGTCTCCTTCCACTCAGATCTCTAACCCTTGTATCCTTTCTGTAGCAGAGTATAATCAAGATCTGAGCCCGAATGTCCTTCTTCTTCAAGTTTGATCCTTCACAGTCTTCCAATCTATTATTGAGTTACTGCTTGCTGTGTGTGGGCACTTACTCTTTCACTAGGGTCGAAATTGATGAAGGAGAGAAGAAGAGAGAGGGTTTCGGCCAGGTATAGAAAGTGGGGAAGGCTCAGTTTTTCTGAAGAGAGAAATTTCTGTCAGATTACTAATGAAAGCATGTTATGAAAACTTGTTATTTGACTGAGCCATCACTTTCTATTTATAGGCAACTACTAGGTTTAGGTTAGGAATTATTTGGCATTAAAATAATGAAAATATTAATTTGAAAAACCCTTGATAAGTGGCCGGCCATGGTGTTATAGTGGGCCCCACTTGATTTTGCAGTTTTATCAAATTTTATCTCTATTTTCTCAAAAACGCCAATTTTCCAATTCTAACCTTTTAAATGCCAAAACTAATTATTTAATAACTAAAATAGATTATTAAATAATATTGTCATTGAATTTAATTATTAATTAGTCATATAAGGTCCATTAATAAATAAATAAATAAACCTAGAAACTCTTTTCTTTACAATTTCACCCATGCTTAGTGAAAATTCATAAAATTAGACATAGTCTAACTTTAGAATTATAATTGATCAATCACGAATCAATTAATGAGTCTTACAAGCCGAATGTTCTCAACTAGAATGGGGACCATGGATTTATATGCTGAGCTTCCAATAAGTGAACCAAATTTACCAAGTAAATTCCTACTTATTAATTCTTCGTTGAATCCACTCTTAGAACTTAGAATTGCACTCTTAGACTTATATAGAGCATATTGTATGTTCCACGATATCAATATGCTATCTCATTTAACCATTGTTATAATCTTATTGTGATTTAAAGATCCTCTATATAGATGATCTACATCGAGATGGGATTTCTTTACCGTTCTCACCCCTCAATGTATTTTGCCCCTTAAAACACTTAGCTACCTGTAAATGGTGTTTAGTGATCTAATAATTAGTCAGTTAAACAAGAGCTCATCCATTTACTTCTATTTGCTAAGCTCGAAGGGAATCATCACTTGACTTCTATACACCAGTAGAAGCTATAGATTCCATATTTATGTTCAGCACTCCCACTCAATCATACTATCATGTTCCCAAAATATACGTATCACCCTGACCCAAAAGTAGGCTTAACTAATAAATCAAAGAACATGAATAACACTCCTGAGTTGAGCCCAAGCATATCAGGATTTAGATTCTTTTAATCTTAAGATCAACTACTGATATTGACTTGGAAAGATATGTATAACGGTAAGTTTGTAATATCTTAACTTAGTTGCAATATCGGTCCAGTCCAATGTATACTCCATACATTCGAAACTAGTATACTTTACTAATGTCCTGGAAAGAACATAACACTTACTCCAAGTGTAAGTACACATAATCGCTGATTATCACATTAGTGTAAATCTAATAACACTGATGAAACAGGGACGAAGTCTTTTGATTCATATGATCACAATCACATTCCACTGTGTTGACGATACTGTAATTGTGAATAAACATATGATCTGGATTTAACTGATTTTGTGTGTGAACATAATAAGCATATTAAACCATTAGCATGTCAAATTCATGCAAACATCAATCACTTCTAATTTCTTATATTGATAACTAATCAGATTGTAAAGAGTGTTATTTAGGGCATAAAACCCAACAAACTCCCACTTGCACTAATATAAAACAAACTGCACAAATAGGTCAATCTGATGTCTTGATCTTCAGATCAAGTGTAGTATATTTGAATCCACCCAAACTTCTGGAAACTAGTTCATAAAAATGTTGGAAATTATTTTACCAGGATCTTAGATCTACTCACAAGTATGTTGTTTAAACATCCTAAATATGAACTTTCTAAAACGATAAATTAAACACATATAAAGTTAAGAAAACCTTACATTGATGCAGCGGAATTAATGTCTCCTTCCACTCAGATCTCTAACCCTTGTATCCTTTCTGTAGCAGAGTATAATCAAGATCTGAGCCCGAATGTCCTTCTTCTTCAAGTTTTGATCCTTCACAGTCTTCCAATCTATGATTGAGTTACTGCTTGCTGTGTGTGGGCACTTACTCTTTCACTAGGGTCACGAAAAAGATGAAGGGAAAACAGAGAGGTATTTCGGCCAGGTACAGAAAGTGGGGAAGGCTCAGTTTTTCTGAAGAGAGAAATTTCTGTCAGAAAGATGATCTGAAAACTTGTGTTTTGACTAAGCCATCACTTTCTATTTATAGGCAATTACTAAGTCTAGGTTAGGATTTATTTGGCATTAAAATAATGAAAATATTAATTTGAAAAAGCTATTTAAGTGGCCGGCCATGGTGTGTTAATGGGCCTCACTTAATTTTGCAATTTTATCAAATTTTATCTCTATTTTCTCAAAAACGCCAATTTTCCAATTCTAACCTTTTAAATGCCAAAACTAATTATTTAATAACTAAAATAGATTATTAAATAATATTGTCATTTAATTTAATTATTAATTAGACATATAAAGTCCATTAATAAATAAATAAACCTAGAAACTCTTTTCTTTACAATTTTACCCCTGCTTAGTGAAAATTCATAAAATTAGACATAGTCTAACTTTAGAATTATAATTGATCAATCACGAATCAATTAATGAGTCTTACAAGCAGAATGTTCTCAACTAGAATGGGGACCATGGATCTATATGCTGAGCTTCCAATAAGTGAATCAAATTTACCAAGTAAATTCCTACTTATTAATTCTTTGTTGAATCCACTCTTAGAACTTAGAATTGCACTCTCAGACTTATATAGAGCATATTGTATGTTCCACGATATCAATATACTATCTCATTTAACCATTGTTATAATCTTATTGTGATTTAAAGATCCTCTATATAGATGATCTACATCGAGATGGGATTTCTTTACCGTTCTCACCCCTCAATGTATTTTGCCCCTTAAAACACTTAGCTACCTGTAAATGGTGTTTAGTGATCTAATAATTAGTCAGTTAAACAAGAGCTCATCCATTTACTTCTATTTGCTAA
Source organism: Cannabis sativa (assembly GCF_029168945.1). Lineage (NCBI taxonomy): Eukaryota > Viridiplantae > Streptophyta > Magnoliopsida > Rosales > Cannabaceae > Cannabis > Cannabis sativa. The sequence goes on from NC_083607.1 coordinate 12,897,097, forward strand.
GCTCGAAGGGAATCATCACTTGACTTCTATACACCAGTAGAAGCTATAGATTCCATATTTATGTTCAGCACTCCCACTCAATCATACTATCATGTTCCCAAAATATACGTATCACCCTGACCCGAAAGTAGGCTTAACTAATAAATCTAAGAACATGAATAACACTCCTGAGTTGAGCCTAAGCATATCAGGATTTAGATTCTTTTAATCTTAAGATCAACTACTGATATTGACTTGGAAAGATATGTATAACGGTAAGTTTGTAATATCTTAACTTAGTTGCAATATCGGTCCAGTCCAATGTATACTCCATACATTCGAAACTAGTATACTTTACTAATGTCCTGGAAAGAACATAACACTTACTCCAAGTGTAAGTACACATCATCGCTGATTATCACATTAGTGTAAATCCAATAACACTGATGAAACAGGGACCAGGACTTTTGATTCATATGATCACAACCACATTCCACTGTGTTGACGATACTGTAATTGTGAATAAACATATGATCTGGATTTAACTGATTTTGTGTGTATGAATGTAATAAACATATTAAACATATTAAACCATTAGCATGTAAAATTCATGCAAACATCAATCACTTCAAATTTCTTATATTGATAACTAATCAGATTGTAAAGAGTTTTATTTAGAGCATAAAACCCAACAAAAAACTCTTATGAAACATCCTTTACTATATACTTTACTCATCAAGGGATACTGAAATCTTTTACTGTTTTAAAAGTACATCTGAATAAACAGAAGACATATCTCTCATCTTTTAAAATATGTAATTGAGATAATACAGTGTAGACTTTTCTTCAGTGATATAACTTTCTGGTATTTTCGAATAGACCATGTTACAATTCTTCTCTGGTAGAGCTTGAATTATTATACAATAATTCCTCCACCCCCAAAGTAAGCACCATCTTATAGAAATCGAAATTAGATGGTGAGATACAAGGACAACTGATACACAGTTCCTTAATATCTAACATATAGATTACTTTGATAAATCTTTCTTGAATATCTTCTAATGTTCCCTATTTGATTACATCTCAGATAGCTCCCACTCAATAGCAGATGTCTAGTTAAATAATACTTTTAACCTCTTATTGTTTAGAGAGTTACCTAGTTGTGACTTTTGTATTAGTCTGAAACTTTAAGTCAAGACTAAGTCATCAACATTGCAGATTAGTATTTGAAGTGAAAAATACATGCCAGAGATAAAGTAATCAAAATTAAGATACCATCAAATTTTATGAGGATTAAGAATTCTTGGTTCAAGTCATTTGAATGGACTGAACTAGAGTTCTTTATCTTATTCTCATAATTCTGATAAGCTATTCCTATCCATGTGAATGGTTAGATTTGCTTTTCAGTAGTGTTCTTAAGTACCTATCACAATTATCAACCTAATGAAGATGGGTATAGAACTGTAAAATTCTCCCACTCAATTAAGGTAGTGTGAAACTTTAACAAAGAACTTTCAAAGGTATCAAACTTTTACTTACAACAGTAAAAACGAAATGGAACATACAATCAAGATCAAGAATTTATATTGACAATAGCTGACTCATTATATTACTTCCATGTTTAAACAAGATATGTGTTTCATAGGGAATTGTGGAATAGACTCCACCCCTAAGAATATACATATAGGGTACTATGGATAACCTCCACCCCTAAGTATATAGAGATTATGATCCACCCCTAGAGGTTGTAAAGATCATGATTCTCTTAGTGTGATAGAGTTTATGTGGAGTTGAATACTATCCAGAGTTCATTAGATATAAAAGATCATTGAACTGCATAGTTTTCTTAACTTTTCTCCACCCCTATCAGATCATAAGATCCTTTTATTAAATAAATTCTTAATAATTGTATGAGAATGAACAATTATTGATAAACATAGAAATAATTTCTAGTGTTTATATAATATAACTCTATGAAGAGTTGTAAATATTATAGGATTTGCATCAATAATAAAAACACTTACACATACTAACATACAAATATAATGTGGTAATAATTGATGAAGATAAATTAAATGAAGCTCAATCTCATAATTTGCAATTGTGATTTCGAAAATAAAACTTTATTAATAATAAAAAAAATATTGCAACAATATGAGAGAAACAGGGATAAATATCCCTAACTAAAATTTGAAATCCAAATTGTCTTTAAACTAAAACAATTAATTCAAAAAATTGAAGAGCTTCATCTTCATCTGGAAGATTTCACCCTTGGTCCAGCTTTCTGATCCAACTCAATTGAGGTCAAGTAGCTTGGCCTATAAGAAGAAGAAAACAAATAAACAAAGTTAGTCCAAAATCATAAATCCAATTGGATAATAATTCACTAAAACTCTTAAAGTTTATAAATGGAAATACCTTGTTTCTTTGCAAGAAGTTTAGGACACTGGGGTTTCCAATGACCTTTCTCATTGCAGTAGAAACACTTTCCTTTAAGTGTAGCATCACCAGAAGGAGCAGCCGTTTTCATGGCTTTTGTTCGCTTTTTGGTGTTCTTCCACTTCTTCTTCGATTTGGGTTTTGAAGCAGAGGCAACATTTGCTTCAGGTTTTATCGTCCCATTACCATTACTAGGATTATGAGGTTTACTCCCTTTCCTCTTGGGTCCTCCAATCAAATTTTCATAAGTTTGAAGGTCATTGACTAATTCATGAAAGTCAATTTCCTTCTTATTCATGACATAATTTGATGTATATGGCAGAAATGCTGGAGTCAGGCTATTCAAGATAAGACTAACTTGAGTAGCACTGTCCATTTCAGCACCATGATCCTGGGCTTCTTGGAAATAACTAGACATGAGGAGAACATGGTCACGCACGTTTTGATGAGGTTCCATCCGTGCATTAATGTACTTCTTAGTCGCGTCAAAGCGTGACTGAAGTGATGCCTTACCGAATAGCTCATTTAACTTCGTCATAACTTCGGACCTTCTCGGTTTTAGAAAACCGAGTTTTGAGGGTGTCAACCATGCTAGAAAGCATAAAGTATAGAGCTTTGTCATTTGCTTTCTGCCAACGCTCATACTTTTCTTTCACAGCTTTGGAAGCATTGTCCCCAGGCACTTCAGGTGACGGCTCAGTTAAAACAAACAAGGCACTTTCTCCTGTGAGAGCAATATTAATGTTCTCATTCCATTTATTAAAGTTAGATCCATTCAGCTTATTTTCAGTCAACAGTGATAAAATGGGATTCATTTTGACTAAACAGGATACTACAAAATAATAGAAATCAACAAATAGAAATAAATAATGGTTTAACACAAAATCAATTCAGAAATTATAAGCACATAGCAAGTAGGAATGATATGAGAAAATACTTAAAAATTCAATCCTAAATAATTTCTAAGGTTTTCAACAAACTGATATCAGTGTCCCGTTTAGGCGAGAGTCAAAGCTACCATCCATTGAATAGAGTTGTCAGCTCATCTAAAATGTTAAATATTCTAGCAACCTTTTATTCGATCAAGATTGGAATCCAGCGTTGTCCCGTTTAGGCGAGAGTCAAGGCTATTCTATCTCATGAGCTTCTACCATTGTTTCGCAATTTGCAAGTCAAATATGGTCGCCACCATTAGGGTGATCTATACCATATAAAACACTTACAAACCACTTATCATGCGAGATTAAACGGTGCGAAATTGCTAATGAACGTTCCTCCATTAGGGAGGATTACTCACTAAAACAAACGCAGTGTAAAACCCACAATGGAGATCGAATATCTTAATAATAATAAAGCTCATTCTTTAAAATGTATTTTCTTTATTATTCTAATAAATAAGTTCTCATTAAATTCGAAATTTAGAATTGAAATTCAAAAATAAGAATTTAATATAATATTTATAAAATTATACTTAGATAGTGATTGAAATAAAATTAATTATTTCCATCTTAGTAATAATCTTAAATATAAATATTAAGGAAATTAATTTAAGTTGAATTAAATTAAATAATTAGCAACTTAAAATTTCCTTTGAGAATATATTTATTGAGTTCGAAAATTTAAAGTATATAAAAGAAATATACTATTTTCGAAAATAATAAAATTAGAAAAGAAATACTTCAAGCAAAAAAAAATATCACCTATCTAGATTTTCTTTTGACTAGTTAATTCAATTTCTAATAATATATATATTTTAAATTTATTTATTTTAAATTAATCAATTAAATGAAAAAATCATTAACTTGAGTTGGTCCAAGAATTAATTAAAATAAATAATTAATTTACAACTCAATCTATTTTTCAAAAAAAATTCGAAAATTTTGCATAATTAAAATGCAAATTTCGAAATTGATTAATAAAATAAAGAAATATATATATATATATTGAAAATTATTTAAATTTAAGTTGAAAAATTAAATTTCAACCAAAAAATAATTTTCTATTTAATTAAGTGTCATGAAAAATCAATAAATATTTAAGTATCATGATGAAAATCAACTTAGATATTTAGATTTTTCAAGTTAATTAAATGTATTAAATTCAAGAAATAATAATTAAGTGTAGGGAAAGCTTAATTATTAATTTCTATTTAATACTAGGAAAAATATACTTAATAAAATTGTACCAAAATTAATTATTTAAATAATTAATTTCACAAAGTATAATATTTTCCTATTTAAATATTAGAAATAATAAGTAGTCTAGAAATTACTATCTAGAAAATATCTTATTTGACTAAGTATCTTTTAAAAAATTTGAAAAATATCTAATTTAAGTTAGATAGAAAAAAATCTAAAACTTAAATAATTTCAAATTTAGATTTAATTAAATATCAGAAATTAAGTTGTAACCACTTAATTTGAAGATATCTTTTTAAAGTTAATATTTGAAAAGATATTAACCAAAAAATATCTAAAATATTCCATTTTAAGTTAATATTTGAAAAGATATTAACTTAAAAAATATCTTAAGAATCTTTAATAACTAATGCATAGGATTCCTCAACTTGATTTAAAATTTAAATCAAATATTCAAATTTAAGTTAGATAAGAAAAATCAGTTGATACAACTAATTTATAACTAAAATAGGAATATTTAATTAAATAAGCTCCAGAAAGAATCTTAGTTAGTTAAAATTCTATATTTAATTAAATACAAGAAAAATACAAATAGTTTGTCTAGAATTAATATCTAAACTAAAAGTGTTTTTCTTAAAATTAACTTTAAAATATTAAAATGAAAATAAATTTTCATATATTTTAAAAGTTAATTATGTTGCTAATTCAATTTTATTAGGTCAAACTAATATAATTAACCTAGTACAGTTATTTAAATCAAGCAAATGGGCCTTCACAATTGGGGTAGTTCATGTGAGGGGGTGCTGGGTTCAGTTAAAACAAACAAGGCACTTTCTCCTGTGAGAGCAATATTAATGTTCTCATTCCATTTATTAAAGTTAGATCCATTCAGCTTATTTTCAGTCAACAGTGATAACATGGGATTCATTTTGACTAAACAGGATACTACAAAATAATAGAAATCAACAAATAGAAATAAATAATGGTTTAACACAAAATCAATTCAGAAATTATAAGCACATAGCAAGTAGGAATGATATGAGAAAATACTTAAAAATTCAATCCTAAATAATTTCCAAGGTTTTTCAACAAACTGATATCAGTGTCCCGTTTAGGCGAGAGTCAAAGCTACCATCCATTGAATAGAGTTGTGAGCTCATCTAAAATGTTAAACATTCTAGCAACCTTTTATTCGATCAAGATTGGAATCCAGCGTTGTCCCGTTTAGGCGAGAGTCAAGGCTATTCTATCTTATGAGCTTCTACCATTGTTTCGCAATTTGCAAGTCAAATATGGTCGCCACCATTAGGGTGATCTATACCATATAAAACACTTACAAACCACTTATCATGCGAGATTAAACGGTACGAAATTGCTAATGAACGTTCCTCTATTAGGGAGGATTACTCACTAAAACAAACGCGATGTAAAACCCACAATGGAGATCGAATATCTTAAAAATAATAAAGCTCATTCTTTAAAATGTATTTTCTTTATTATTCTAATAAATAAATTCTCATTAAATTCGAAATTTAGAATTGAAATTCAAAAATAAGAATTTAATATAATATTTATAAAATTATACTTAGATGGTGATTGAAATAAAATTAATTATTTCCATCTTAGTAATAATCTTAAATATAAATATTAAGGAAATTAATTTAAGTTGAATTAAATTAAATAATTAGCAACTTAAAAACTTCCTTTGAGAATATATTTATTGAATTCGAAAATTTAAAGTATATAAAAAATACAATTTTCGAAAATAATAAAAATAGAAAAGAAATACTTCAAGCAAAAATATCACATATCTAGATTTTCTTTTAACTGATTAATTCAATTTCTAATATTATATATATATTTTAAATTCATTTATTTTAAATTAATCAATTAAATGAAAAAATCATTGATTGTAGTTGGTCCAAGAATTAATTAAAATAAATAATTAATTTACAACTCAATCAATTTTTCAAAATTCGAAAATTATTGCATAAATAAAATGCAATTTTTGAAATTGATTAAGAAAATAAAGAAAAAATATATTGAAAATTATTTAAATTTAAGTTGAAAAATTAAATTTCAACTTAAAATAATTTTCTATTTAATTAAGTGTCATGAAAAATCAATAAATATTTAAGTATCATGATGAAAATCAACTTAGATATTTAGATTTTTCAAGTTAATTAAATGTATTAAATTCAAGAAATAATAATTAAGTGTAGAGAAGGCTTAATTATTTATTTCTAGTTTAATACTAGGAAAAATATACTTAATAAAATTGTACCAAAATTAATTATTTAAATAATTAATTTCACAAAGTATAATATTTTCCTATTTAAATATTAGAAATAATAAGTAGTCTAGAAATTACTATCTAGAAAATATCTTATTTGACTAAGTATCTTTTCAACAAAAATTTGAAAAATATCTAATTTAAGTTATATAGAAAAAATCTAAAACTTAAATAATTTCAAATTTAGATTTAATTAAATATCAAAAATTAAGTTATAACCACTTAATTTGAAGATATATTTTTAAGTTAATATTCGAAAAGATATTAACTTAAAAAATATCTAAAATATTCCATTTTAAGTTAATATTCGAAAAGATATTAACTTCAAAAATATATTAAGAATCTTTAATAACTAATGCCTAGGATTCCTCAACTTTATTTAAAATTTAAATAAAATATTCAAATTTAAGTTAGATAAGCAAAATAAGTTGATACAACTAACTTATAACTTAAATAGGAATATTTAATTAAATAAGCTTCAGAACGAATCTTAGTTAGTTAAAATTCTATATTTAATTAAATACAAGAAAAATTCAAATAGTTTGTCTAGAAATAATATCTAAAACTAAAAGTGTTTTTCTTAAAATTAACTTTAAAAAATTAAAATGAAAATAAATTTCATATATTTTAAAAGTTAATTATGTTGCTAATTCAATTTTATTAGGTCAAACTAATATAATTAACCTAGTACAGTTATTCAAATCAGGCAAATGGGCCTTCACAATTGGGGTAGTTCATGTGAGGGGGTGCTGGGTTCAGTATGTCGTACTGTAACACCCTAACTAACATAGGCGTATTACGTGATTTTTAAACATACTGTGCAGCTCGTTGCTAATCAACGAGGTTTATGGAAAAACGTGATTAATTAAAATTTTGCTTTTTAATTAAACTTATAAAATAATATTACAAAAGACTCGGGATCCCGATTATAAAATCATTTACAAAAAGATTTAACTGTTTAACTGATACACAAAATAAATGTCGTCTAACGCCAGTTACAAAAATCAGCCTCGCTGTCCCGATGATCGTACGCTCCAGGCCTAACCGCCCCGACATGTACAACCTTCATAAGCTCGCTCACGGTTCATCAGCTCTAGCCTTGCCTTTACCTACACATAAACGTAGAACTGTGAGTCGACAGACTCAGTAAGAAAAGCATAATAATACTCATACATAATCCCGGTTATGATCAGACGCCCATACCCCTGATCATAACCCTAACTGCCGTGTCCAACACGATACTGAGTCCCGCTACTGCCGTGTCCAACACGGTACTGAGCCACTACTGCCATGTCCAACATGGTATTTAGTTCTAAACGTTCATAGGGACGGTACTATTGACACGTAACAACCTGATCGGTCGAACCGGTCATACTCCGGCTGCTGGTCATACTCCAGCCTGTACCGACGTGTTACTATATCCTCCTGATCGGTCGAACCGGTCATACTTTGGCTGCTGGTCATACTCCAGCCTGTACCGACGGGATACGTCTGTTAGGTTTTATGCCCTAAATAAAACTCTTTACAATCTGATTAGTTATCAATATAAGAAATTTGAAGTGATTGATGTTTGCATGAATTTTACATGCTAATGGTTTAATATGTTTAATATGTTTATTACATTCATACACACAAAATCAGTTAAATCCAGATCATATGTTTATTCACAATTACAGTATCGTCAACACAGTGGAATGTGATTGTGATCATATGAATCAAAAGTTTTGGTCCCTGTTTCATCAGTGTTATTGGATTTACACTAATGTGATAATCAGCGATGATGTGTACTTACACTTGGAGTAAGTGTTATGTTCTTTCCAGGACATTAGTAAAGTATACTAGTTTCGAATGTATGGAGTATACATTGGACTGGACCGATATTGCAACTAAGTTAAGATATTACAAACTTACCGTTATACATATCTTTCCAAGTCAATATCAGTAGTTGATCTTAAGATTGAAAAGAATCTAAATCCTGATATGCTTGGGCTCAACTCAGGAGTGCTATTCATGTTCTTTGATTTATTAGTTAAGCCTACTTTTGGGTCAGGGTGATACGTATATTTTGGGAACATGATAGTATGATTGAGTGGGAGTGCTGAACATAAATATGGAATCTATAGCTTCTACTGGTGTATAGAAGTTAAGTGATGATTCCCTTCGAGCTTAGCAAATAGAAGTAAATGGATGAGCTCTTGTTTAACTGACTAATTATTAGATCACTAAACACCATTTACAGGTAGCTAAGTGTTTTAAGGGGCAAAATACATTGAGGGGTGAGAACGGTAAAGAAATCCCATCTCGATGTAAATCATCTATGTAGAGGATCTTTAAATCACAATAAGATTATAACAATGGTTAAATGAGATAGTATATTGGTATCGTGAAACATACAATATGCTCTATATAAGTCTGAGAGTGCAATTCTAAGTTCTAAGAGTGGATTCAACGAATAATTAATAAGTAGGAATTTACTTGGTAAATTTGGTTCACTTATTGGAAGCTCAGCATATAGATCCATGGTCCCCATTCTAGTTGAGAACATTCTGCTTGTAAGACTCATTAATTGATTCGTGATTGATCAATTATAATTCTAAAGTTAGACTATGTCTGATTTTATGAATTTTCACTAAGTAGGGGTGAAATTGTAAGGAAAAGAGTTTTCTAGGTTTATTTATTTATTAATAGACTTTATATGTCTAATTAATAATTAAATTAAATGACAATATTATTTAATAATGTATTTTAATTATTAAATAATTAGTTTTGACATTTAAAAGGTTAGAATTGGAAAATTGGCATTTTTGAGAAAATAGAGATAAAATTTGATAAAATTGCAAAATTAAGTGGGGCCCATTACAACACCTATGGCCGGCCACTTATAAGGCTTTTTCAAATTATTATTTTCATTATTTTAATGCCAAATAATTCTAAACTTAAACCTAGTAAGTTGCCTATAAATAGAAAGTGATGGCTCAATCAAAACACAAGTTTTCAATAAGCCTTTCTGACAGAAATTTCTCTCTTCAGAAAACTGAGCCTTCCTCACTCTCTACCTTGGCCGAAACCTCTCTCCCTCTTTTCCTTCATCTTTTTCGTGACCCTAGTGAAAGAGTAAGTGCCCACACACAAGAAGCGGATAACTCAATCATAGATTGGAAGACTGTGAAGGATTAAAGCTTGAAGAAGAAGGAGATTCGGGCTCAGATCTTGATTATACTCTGCTACAGAAAGGAATCAAGGGTTAGAGATCTGAGTGGAAGGAGACATTTATTCCGCTGCATCAATGTAAGGTTTTCTTAACTTTATATGTGTTTATTTTATCGTTTTAGAAAGTTCATATTTAGGATGTTAATAAACATACTTGTGAGTAGATCTAAGATCCTGGTAAAATAATTCCCAACAACTGGCCTCAGAGCCATGGTAATTGATTTACTTGCATGTAATTTGGACTTTAAAACGATTGTTTGTATGTTCTTTGGATGGTATCATGTTGTATTGAGTGTTATTTGATGATTGATTGATGATTATGAAATTTTCGTGAAGAATAATTGTTATTTCGGTTCTGGAATTATTTTTATTGGATAGTATGGAAAAAATTAAGCAGGTTAGCCTTTTACAGAACTCAATTTGGATATTTGACAAAATCGGCCGTGTCTTGATAGTTTCTGCGATCGCGAAGCTGTCCGTCTGAGTTTCGAATTTTTTCAATTTTCTTCAATTTTTCATACTTTTTCATGGAATTAACTTCCAATTTTTTGTATGGTTTTATATATATACTATTACTATTCCTAATTCAATTCTAATTATCATTTTGAATTAATTTAATTTTTTTAATTTAATTCAAGATATTAGTGTAATTTGAATTTGAATAGAACTAGTATTTATCTTTTTGCTTAAAAATCTATCTTATTTTTAAATTTGATTATATTTTTTTTAAATTTAAGGTCAGATTTTTTATAGATATTTAAAATATCTTTTAAGATATTTATAATATCTTTTAAGATATTTAAAAATATCTTATCTTTTAAGATATTTATAATATCTTTTAAAGATATTTATAATATCTTTTAAGATATTTAAAAATATCCTATCTTTTAAGATATTTTAAAAATATCTTATCTATTAAGATTTTTTAAATCTTTTTAGATATTTTGACCTTATTTAAATTTAAAATCAGATATTTATAATCATGTAATTTTAAATAGATATAAGATATTTTGCTAATTTTTTAAATTTTGTTATTTTATTTATTTAAATTAAATTTAAAATCTGAAAAGATATTTTATTTATCTTTTCTAATTTTTATTTAATTTTTATTTTTAAAATAACATTTAATTTTTAAAAGTAGTTAGCAAATTTTGAAATGATATTTAGGTTGGTTGAAACCTAATTTTTCAAATAGTAGGTTTAATTTTAAATATTTATTTTTAAAAATAATTTCGAAATTTTAAATTTATTTTATTTTCGAAATTAATTAAATTTTTTTATTTTCCGAAATTAATTAAAATATTTTTTTTAATTATTTATTTTTTTTGAAATTATTTATTTAAAATTAAATAAATCCTACTTCCAACTATCCAGCTAACCTTGTTGCAGGAGTATGTGTTTTTTAGCTTGTATGTAAGTTTTAAAAACCTATTATTACTTGATTGCAAATAGCCATGGTTACTTTTTGCCAGATCTAATGATCTGATGGCTCCCTTGGTCAAGTAAATAATTTGTAACAGGTAAATTTTACAATCTTCTTTCATCTGTGTATGACCTAGCAACATGATAGGATCCATCCAAAGTGTGCCTGTGTGAGCCTATATGTTTATTTTGTTTTAATATAGATACATATAGGTTGTTGCTAAATAAAATGTCACACCATGATAGATTTTATTTAGGTCCATTTAGTTTTTGGACCTATTCAATTAATAACATTTTAAGGTTAAATTCCTCTCTTTTGGGCCTTGTGTGAGAGTTGGGTGCCATAGAAGTGGGTACGACATACTGAACCCAGCACCCCCTCACATGAACTACCCCAATTGTGAAGGCCCATTTGCCTGATTTGAATAACTGTACTAGGTTAATTATATTAGTTTGACCTAATAAAATTGAATTAGCAACATAATTAACTTTTAAAATATATGAAAATTTATTTTTCATTTTAATATTTTAAAGTTAATTTTAAGAAAAACACTTTTAGTTTAGATATTATTTCTAGACAAACTATTTGTATTTTTCTTGTATTTAATTAAATATAGAATTTTAACTAACTAGATTCTTTCTGGAGCTTATTTAATTAAATATTCCTATTTAAGTTATAAATTAGTTGTATCAACTGATTTTTCTTAACTAACTTAAATTTGAATATTTGATTTAAATTTTAAATCAAGTTGAGGAATCTTAGGCATTAGTTATTAAAGATTCTTAAGATATTTTTTAAGTTAATATCTTTTCAAATATTAACTTGAAATGGAATATCTTAGATATTTTTTTTGTTAATATCTTTTCAAATATTAACTTTAAAAGATATCTTCAAATTAAGTGGTTACAACTTAATTTGTGATATTTAATTAAATCTAGATTTGAAATTATTTAAGTTTTAGATTTTTTCTATATAACTTAAATTAGATATTTTTCAAATTTTGAAAAGATACTTAGTCAAATAAGATATTTTCTAGATAGTAATTTCTAGACTAATTATTTCTAATACTTATATAGGAAAATATTATACTTTTGTGAAATTAATTATTTAAATAATTAATTTTGGTACAATTTTATTAAGTATATTTTTCCTAGTATTAAATAGAAATTAATAATTAAGGCTTCTCTACACTTAATTATTTATTTCTTGAATTTAATACAATTAATTAAGTTGAAAAATCTAAATATCTAAGTTGATTTTCATCATGATACTTAAATATTTATTGATTTTTCATGACACTTAATTAAATAGAAAATTATTTTTTAGGTTGAAATTTAATTTTTCAACTTAAATTTAAATAATTTTCAAAATATATATTTTTCTTTATTTTATTAATCAATTTCGAAAATTGCATTATGCAATATTTTCGAATTTTTTTTTTTGAAAAATAGATTGAGTTGTAAATTAATTAATTATTTTAATTAATTCTTGGACCAACTCAAGTCAATGATTTTTTCATTTAATAGATTAATTTAAAATAAGTGAATTTAAAATATATATATTATTAGAAATTGAATTAACTAGTCAAAAGAATATCTAGATAGGTGATATTTTTGCTTGAAGTATTTCTTTTCTATTTTTATTATTTTTCGAAAATTGTATAGTTTTTTTTTTTAATTTTCGAACCCAATAAATATATTCTCAAAGGAAATTTTTAAGTTGCTAATTATTTATTTTATTCATCTTAAATTAATTTCCTTAATATTTATATTTAAGATTATTACTAAGATGGAAATAATTAATTTTATTTCAATCACCATCTAGTATAATTTTATAAATATTATATTAAATTCTTATTTTTGAATTTTAATTCTTAAATAGAATTTAATGAGATTTATTTATTAGAATAATAAGAAAATACATTTTAAACAATGAGCTTTATTATTATTAAGATATTCGATCTCCATTGTGGGTTTTACACCGCGTTTGTTTTAGTGAGTAATCCTCCCTAATGGAGGAACGTTCATTAGCAATTTCGCACCGTTTAATCTCGCATGATAAGTGGTTTGTAAGTGTTTTATATGGTATAGATCACCCTAATGGTGGCGACCATATTTGACTTGCAAATTGCGAAACAATGGTAGAAGCTCATAAGATAGAATAGCCTTGACTCTCGCCTAAACGGGACAACGCTGGATTCTGATCTTGATCGAATAAAAGGTTGCTAGAATGTTTAACATTTTAGATGAGCTGACAACTCTATTCAATGGATGATAGCTTTGACTCTCGCCTAAACGGGACACTGATATCAGTTTGTTGAAAACCTTGGAAATTATTTAGGATTGATTTTTTTTTAAGTATTTTCTCATATCATTCCTACTTGCTATGTGCTTATAATTTCTGAATTGATTTTGTGTGTTAAACCATTATTAATTTCTATTTGTTGATTTCTATTATTTTGTAGTATCCTGTTTGTCAAAATGAATCCCATGTTATCACTATTGATTGAAAATAAGCTGAATGGATCTAACTTTAATAAATGGAATGAGAACATTAATATTGCTCTCATAGGAGAAAGTGCCTTGTTTGTTTTAACTGAGCCGTCACCTGAAGTGCCTGGGGATAATGCATCCAAAGCTGTGAAAGAAAAGTATGAGCGTTGGCAGAAGGCAAATGACAAAGCTCTATACTTTATGCTTTCTAGCATGGTTGACACCCTCAAAACTCGGTTTTCTAAAACTGAGAAGGCTGCTGAAGTTATGACGAAGTTAAATGAGCTATTCGGTAAGGCATCACTTCAGTCACGCTTTGACGCGACTAAGAAGTACATTAACGCACGGATGGAACCTCATCAAAACGTGCGTGATCATGTTCTCCTCATGTCCAGTTATTTCCAAGAAGCCCAGGATCATGGTGCTAAAATGGACAGTGCTACTCAAGTAAGTCTTATCTTGAACAGCCTGACTCCAGCATTTCTACCATACACATCAAATTATGTCATGAATAAGAAGGAAATTGACTTTCATGAATTAGTCAATGACCTTCAAACTTATGAAAATTTGATTGGAGGACCCAAGAAGAAAGGGAGTAAACCTCATCCTGGTAATGGTAATGGGACGATGAAACCTGAAGCAAATGTCGCCTCTGCTTCAAAGCCCAAATCGAAGAAGAAGTGGAAGAACACCAAGAAGCGAACAAAAGTCATGAAAAAGGCTGCTTCTTCTGGTGATGCTACACTTAAAGGAAAATGTTTCCACTGCAATGAAAAAGGTCATTGGAAACCCCAGTGTCCTAAACTTCTTGCAAAGAAACAAGGTATTTCCTTTCATAAACTTTAAGAGTTTTAGTGAATTATTATCCAATTGGATTTATAATTCTGGACTAACTTTGTTTATTTGTTTTCTTCTTCTTATAGGCCAAGCTACTTGAACTCAATTGAGTTAAATCAGCAAGCTGGACCAAGGGTGAAATCGTCCAGATGAAGATGAAGCTCTTCAATTTTTGAATTAATTGTTTTAGTTTAAAGACAATTTGGATTTCAAATTTTAGTTAGGGATATTTATCCCTGTTTCTCTCATATTGTTGCAATACTTTTTTATTATTAATAAAGTTTTATTTTTTTTTTAATTCACTATTGCAATTTATGAGATTGAGCTTCATTTAATTTTATCTTCATCAATTATTACCACATTATATTTATATGTTTGTATGTGTAAGTGTTTTGATTATTGATGCAAATTCTATAATATTTACAACTCTTCATAGAGTTATATTATATAAACACTAGAAATTATTTCTATGTTTATCAATAATTGTTAATTCTCATACAATTATTAAGAATTTGTTTAATAAAAGGATCTTATGATCTGATAGGGGTGGAGAAAAGTTAAGAAAACTATGCAGTTCAACGATCTTTTATATCTAATGAACTCTGGATAGTATTCAACTCCACATAAACTCTATCACACTGAGAATCATGATCTTTACAACCTTTAGGGGTGGATCATAATCTCTATATACTTAGGGGTGGAGATTTTCCATAGTTCCCTATATGTATATTCTTAGGGGTGGAGTATATTCCACAATTCCCTATGAAACACATATCTTGTTTAAACATAGAAGTAATATAATGAGTCAGCTATTGTCAATATAAATTCTTGATCTTGATTGTATGTTCCATTTCGTTTTTACTGTTGTAAGTAAAAGTATGATACCTTTGAAAGTTCTTTGTTAAAGTTTCACACTACCTTAATTGAGTGGGAGAATTTTAAAGTTCTATACCCATCTTCATTAGGTTGATAATTGTGATAGGTACTTAAGAACACTACTGAAAAGCAAATCTATCCATTCACATGGATAGATATAGCTTATCAGAATTATGAGAATAAGATAAAGAACTCTAGTTCAGTCCATTCGAATGACTTGAACCAAGAATTCTTAATCCTCATAAAATTTTATGGTATCTTAATTTTGATTACTTTAATCTCTGGCATGTATTTTTCACTTCAAATACTAGTCTGCTAAGTTGATGACTTAGTCTTGACTTAAAGTTTCAGACTAATACAAAAGTCACAACTAGGCAACTCTCTAAACAATCAGAGGTTAAAAGTATTATTTAACCAGACATCTGCTATTGAGTGGGAGCTATCTGAGATGTAATCAAATAGGGAACATTAGAAGATATTCAAGAAGGATTTATGAAAGTGATCTATATGTAAGATATTAAGGAACTGTGTATCAGTTGTCTTTGTATCACACCATCTAATTTCGAAATTCTTAAGATGGTGCTTACTTTGGGGGTGGAGGAATTATTGTATAATAATTCAAGCTCTACCAGAGAAGAACTATAACTTGGTCTATTCGAAAATACCAGAAAGTTATATCACTGAAGAAAAGTCTACACTGTATTATCTCAATTACATATTTTAAAATATGAGAGATATGTCCTCTGTTAATTCAGATGTACTTTTAAAACAGTAAAGATTTCAGTATCCCTTGATGAGTAAAGCATATAGTAAAGGATGTTCATAAGAGTATTTATGAACTAGTTTCCAGAAGTTTGGGTGGATTCAAATATACTACACTAGATCTGAAGATCAAGACATCAGATTGACCTATTTGCGCAGTTTGTTTTATATTAGTGCAAGTTGGAGTTTGTTAGGTTTTATGCCCTAAATAAAACTCTTTACAATCTGATTAGTTATCAATATAAGAAATTTGAAGTGATTGATGTTTGCATGAATTTTACATGCTAATGGTTTAATATGTTTAATATGTTTATTACATTCATACACACAAAATCAGTTAAATCCAGATCATATGTTTATTCACAATTACAGTATCGTCAACACAGTGGAATGTGATTGTGATCATATGAATCAAAAGTTTTGGTCCCTGTTTCATCAGTGTTATTGGATTTACACTAATGTGATAATCAGCGATGATGTGTACTTACACTTGGAGTAAGTGTTATGTTCTTTCCAGGACATTAGTAAAGTATACTAGTTTCGAATGTATGGAGTATACATTGGACTGGACCGATATTGCAACTAAGTTAAGATATTACAAACTTACCGTTATACATATCTTTCCAAGTCAATATCAGTAGTTGATCTTAAGATTGAAAAGAATCTAAATCCTTATATGCTTGGGCTCAACTCAGGAGTGCTATTCATGTTCTTTGATTTATTAGTTAAGCCTACTTTTGGGTCAGGGTGATACGTATATTTTGGGAACATGATAGTATGATTGAGTGGGTCTTCAGAAGTTATATAATGAATCTATAGCTTCTACAAGTGTATAGAAGTTAAGTGATGATTCCCTTCGAGCTTAGCAAATAGAAGTAAATGGATGAGCTCTTGTTTAACTGACTAATTATTAGATCACTAAACACCATTTACAGGTAGCTAAGTGTTTTAAGGGGCAAAATACATTGAGGGGTGAGAACGGTAAAGAAATCCCATCTCGATGTAAATCATCTATATAGAGGATCTTTATATCACAATAAGATTATAACAATGGTTAAATGAGATAGTATATTGGTATCGTGAAACATACAATATGCTCTATATAAGTCTGAGAGTGCAATTCTAAGTTCTAAGAGTGGATTCAACGAAGAATTAATAAGTAGGAATTTACTTGGTAAATTTGGTTCACTTATTGGAAGCTCAACATATAGATCCATGGTCCCCATTCTAGTTGAGAACATTCTGCTTGTAAGACTCATTAATTGATTCGTGATTGATCAATTATAATTCTAAAGTTAGACTATGTCTGATTTTATGAATTTTCACTAAGCAGGGGTGAAATTGTAAGGAAAAGAGTTTTCTAGGTTTATTTATTTATTAATAGACTTTATATGTCTAATTAATAATTAAATTAAATGACAATATTATTTAATAATGTATTTTAATTATTAAATAATTAGTTTTGGCATTTAAAAGGTTAGAATTGGAAAATTGGCATTTTTGAGAAAATAGAGATAAAATTTGATAAAATTGCAAAATTAAGTGGGGCCCATTACAACACCTATGGCCGGCCACTTATAAGGCTTTTTCAAATTATTATTTTCATTATTTTAATGCCAAATAATTCTAAACTTAAACCTAGTAAGTTGCCTATAGATAGAAAGTGATGGCTCAGTCAAAACACAAGTTTTCAATAAGCCTTTCTGACAGAAATTTCTCTCTTCAGAAAACTGAGCCTTCCTCACTCTCTACCTTGGCCGAAACCTCTCTCCCTCTTTTCCTTCATCTTTTTCGTGACCCTAGTGAAAGAGTAAGTGCCCACACACAGCAAGCAATAACTCAATCATAGATTGGAAGACTGTGAAGGATCAAAGCTTGAAGAAGAAGGAGATTCGGGCTCAGATCTTGATTATACTCTGCTACAGAAAGGAATCAAGGGTTAGAGATCTGAGTGGAAGGAGACATTTATTCCGCTGCATCAATGTAAGGTTTTCTTAACTTTATATGTGTTTATTTTATCGTTTTAGAAAGTTCATATTTAGGATGTTAATAAACATACTTGTGAGTAGATCTAAGATCCTGGTAAAATAATTCCCAACAACGTCAATAGTACGGAACCACCAACCAAGTGTCAGCCTGATCGGTCAAACCGGTCATACTCTGGCTGCTGGTCATACTCTAGCCTGTACCGACGTGACAGGGTTGGATGGTTCGAAGCCAACATACATATCTAATGTAATCTAACAGGCTTCCTACATGCACGCTAAACATGTAATCTACATATGCATACTGTTATACTAATCTTACCTGGATTCCGAATTCAGGTGTGCCGTCAACCCGACCGGAACTTTAGCCGAGCGGCGGACATGTGCTCCTAAACCATAAAAATCACAACACTATAAGTGACACGCTAAATCACTTCCCGGGGACTTAAACTAGGAACTAAAAGTTTCCCTATCGATAAAAAGCATGGCAATACCCCCTAAAACATAAAAACGAGGAAAACTAGGGTTTCTGAAAATTCCCCAACCGGTAGACCGGTTGCCCAACCGGAATTCTGATTCTGGGAAATTCAGGACCCTCATCCGGAATTCCGGATGCACAACCGGAATTCCGGTTCCTCGCAGGCAGCAACAATCAAATTTTCATATCTTGCTCAAATCAACCCCAAATTGATTCAAACCTTCCAGACCTATTCCATATATCCCAAATAACATTCCTAAAGCATCAAACCTACCCAGAATGCACAGAAATGAAAAACACCATGTGAGCTCCAAGCTTTGAGTTTAAACTCAAACTTGGCTAAAGCTCACTCACAAGCCTCAAAGCTAACTTAGAATCACATAATCAAGCATAGAAACACTGCAGAAAACAAAACCTAATTCATGCAATAACTACAGCCACCAAATTCTCAATTTTTACTTTGAAAACCTTAGCTTCTTAACAAGAAAATTAACCAACTCAAGCAAGAACAACTAGCATGCATTTCAACCTAACTAAACATAATTAATTCAACATTTTAGACATAGAAACAACAACAATAACAAGCAGCAGCAACATCATCAAAATCCTCCATGCATTACTCATTTTTTACATCAAAATTTAAAGAAAACAAAGAAAGAAAGCTAGACAAGAATTACCTCGATTAAGAACACTCTAACTTGCTGAAAATCACTAGAAAATGAAGAGGAGAAACCACTCTTCTTGCTGCCTCAAATGGCCGAAAAAGAGAGAGGAAAATAGAGAGAGTTTTTTGAGAAATTCTATTTTTTTTTCGAAGTGTAAGTTTTTAATGAAAATGAAATACCATCACATAACATATATTAAATCCATTTCAGCCAAATAACAATTAAATAAATATTTAATTTTCAAATAATAAAGTCAGTAAAGACAAAACACTAATGGGGCAAAAAGACCATTTTGCCCCTCCACCTTAAAACCACATAAATCATACTAAAGGGGTATTTTTGGGAAATTCTAAATTCCCGGCCATTCCCGACATTCCCAATGTCTAAAACCATCCCAAACTAATAACATGCTAAGTTGTGATTTCTACTGAGCCAAACGCCGAGTTCCAAAATACCGGGCACCGGAAATGCAAAATATGAAAACTACTGAATAACATAACCATGCATTTCTGAATTCCATAAATAACAGTATAATAAATTATTTAAATAGCTATAAATAATTTTCATAAATAATCATAATTAACTGATAATTTCTAAATTAACTAAGCAGGCTTTACAACTATCCCCCCCTTAAAAGGATTTCGTCCCCGAAATCTAACCTGAATAACTCTGGATATTGAGCTCTCATATCTGACTCTAGCTCCCAGGTGGCTTCCTCCACCTTACTGTTTCTCCAGAGAACCTTGACCAATGCTATGGTCTTATTCCGAAGGACTTTATCTTTTCTATCCAGGATCTGCACTGGCTGTTCCTCATAAGTCATGTTTAGCTGTAGCTCAAGACTCTCATAACTGAGTATATGAGAGGGATCTGAAACGTATTTTCTCAACATCGAGACATGGAATACGTTGTGAACTGCTGATAAGGCTGGAGGCAATGCTAACCGATATGCCACTTGACCTATCTTCTCGAGAATCTCGAAAGGTCCTGTAAATCTAGGGCATAACTTGCCTCTTTTCCCGAAACGTTTAATCCCCTTCATCGGAGATACCCGTAAAAACACATGGTCCCCTACTTGGAACTCAACATCTCTGCATTTCGGATCTGCGTAACTCTTCTGTCTGCTCTGTGAGGCAAGCATTCTAGCTTTTATCTTCTCTATTGCCTCATTGGTCCGCTGCATTGACTCTGGACCTAGGTATTTCCTCTCCCCTGTCTCATCCCAGTGGATAGGGGATCTACATTTCCTACCGTATAACAGTTCATAGGGTGCTATCCCTATTGTACTCTGATAACTGTTGTTGTAAGAAAATTCTATCAACGGTAGATATTTATTCCATGAGCCTTCAAAGTCCATAACACAGGCTCTCAACATGTCCTCCAATATCTGAATTGTCCTTTCGGACTGACCATCTGTCTGAGGATGGAATGCTGTACTAAATTTCAGTATTGTACCCATTGCCCGTTGCAAACTTTGCCAAAATTTGGAGCTGAACTTCGGATCCCTGTCCGAAACTATAGACTTCGGTACCCCGTGAAGTCTTACTATCTCTCTGACATACAGTTCTGCCAACTGATCCACTGAAAATGTTGTTCTAACCGGCAGAAAATGAGCAGATTTCGTAAATCGATCCACCACTACCCAGATGGAATCAAATAAACGCGTGGTCCTAGGTAACCCGACCACAAAATCCATCGTAATATCCCCCCATTTCCATTCTGGTAGGGTTAGAGGCTGCAACAACCCTGCTGGTCTCTGATGTTCAGCCTTAATCTGTTGACAAGTGAGGCATCTCGATACGAATTCTACCAAATTCTTCTTCATACCGCTCCACCAGAAGTACGGTTTCAAATCTTGGTACATCTTAGTGGTGCCGGGATGCGGAGAATACGGGGTAGAATGAGCCTCCTCAAAGATCTCATTTCTAAGTTCCACACTATTCGGAACACAAACCCTGGCTTTATACAAAAGCATCCCACTGTCTGACACTGAAAAGTCCTTGGCTTGACCAGCCAATACCTCATCTCGGACTTTTACTAACTCTGGATCTGTCATCTGAGCGACTTTTATTCTTTCCAACAGATCAGATTGCAGCGTTAAGTTGTGAAGCTGACCTACCACAAACTCAATGCTGGATCTAACCATATCCTCTGCTAGCTGAGGTGAGATCTGAACCATACTAGCTACTTGCCCGAGACCCTTTCTGCTCAGGGCATCGACCACTACATTGGCTTTTCCGGGGTGATAGAGGATCTCACAATCGTAATCTTTCACTAATTCCAACCAACGCCTTTGTCTCATATTCAAATCCCTCTGAGTAAAGAAATACTTGAGACTTTTATGGTCGGTATAGATCTCACACTTCTCCCCGTAAAGGTAATGCCGCCAAATCTTCAATGCAAAAACCACTGCGGCCAACTCTAGATCATGAGTCGGGTATCGCTGTTCATAATCCTTTAACTGACGGGAGGCATAAGCGATGACCCGATCGGCTTGCATCAATACACACCCCAAACCCTGTTTGGATGCGTCGCAATAAACTACGAACTTCTCTTTGTCCGAAGGCAAAGCTAGCACTGGAGCGGTAATCAACCTCTGTTTTAGCTCCTGAAAACTAGCTTCGCACTTGTCTGACCAAATAAATCGCTGATTCTTCTTTGTAAGCTCGGTTAGGGGCATTGAAATTTTAGAGAACCCTTCGACGAACCTACGGTAGTACCCAGCTAAACCCAAGAAGCTTCTAATCTCTGTCACTGTCTTCGGTCTTGGCCAATCCCTGATGGATTCAATCTTCCCGGGATCCACCTTGATCCCATCTTTGCTCACAATGTGCCCTAGGAAGGACACCTGAGATAGCCAGAACTCACATTTCTTGAACTTGGCATAAAGCTTATGTTCTCGAAGCCGTTGCAGTACCATCTGAAGATGTAACTCATGCTCCTCTTCTGATTGAGAGTACACGAGGATGTCGTCGATAAACACAATCACACAGATATCGAGGAAATCCTTGAATACTCTATTCATCAGGTCCATAAATGTGGCAGGAGCATTGGTTAGTCCAAATGACATAACCAGAAACTCGTAATGTCCATACCTAGTGCGGAAAGCCGTCTTCGGAATGTCCTCCTCTCAGATTCTCAACTGATGATAACCCGAACGGAGATCAATCTTAGAAAAGACCGTCTTCCCCTGAAGCTGATCGAACAAATCATCGATCCTAGGTAATGGATATTTATTCTTCACTGTCAGCTTGTTCAACTCCCTGTAGTTGATGCACATCTTCATAGATCCATCCTTCTTCTTGACGAATAAAACCGGGGCTCCCCAGGGTGACACACTGGGCCGAATGAACCCTATGTCAAGCAACCCTTGGAGCTGAATCTTTAATTCCTTAAGTTCAGCTGGAGCCATTCTATACGGGGCTTTGGAAACCGGTTCCACCCCCTGGTGCCAAGTCTATCATGAAGTCAATCTCCCGCTGAGGTGGTAACCCTGGAAGTTCTTCGGGGAAAACATCCAAAAATTCCCGAACCACCCTGATGTCCTCTGGCCGAATGGTATCTGGCCGAGTGGTGTCCACCACCACGGCCAGAAACCCTAAACAACCGCCTTGCAATAACTCTCTAACTTTCATAGCCGAGATCACCGGGATCTGAGATCCCTGAACTGAACCAACAAACACAAATGGTTCATCACTTTCCGGTTGGAAGATCACCATCTTCCTTTTACATTCGATGCTCGCCAAATATTTAGATAGGAAATCCATTCCTAAAATAATGTCGAAGTCTACTAAACTCATCTCTATCAAGTCAGCACTTAACTCTCTACCATCTATCCTGATCGGCATAGACCTAATCCACCTATTGGAGATAACCAATTCTCCGCCAGGTAAAAGGGTTCCAAACCCTGATTCATATCTATCATACGATCTTTCTAAATTTCTAAAGACTCTGGCTGCCACCCAAGACATCCTTGACCTAAACACTCACCCAGAGGATGCCTCTTACTAATGAGACACTCCAGTAGGAATAACGGGTCTCAACACTACCCTGACGACCGCCTTGATTCTGGTTCCCTCGGAACCTCTTGTTCTGCCTCGAGCCACCGGATGCAGTGGATGATTTCCTCCTCCAGTCCATGGCCGAGCCACTACCTCCCCTGCTGAAACCTGACACAGGAGGGGTAGGAGCCCCGCCACATTCCGGAGTCCTAACTGATTCCAACATACATCTAACTGCATCCTCAGCTTGCACTGGCTTCTCCACTATCACAGCATAGGTGGTCTTGTCGTCGGTAGTAACCATAAGATCATACTTGATCTTCACATTAAATCCATCCAGATATTTTTCTTTCTTACTGAAATCGGTCGGCACAATTTCTGAGGCCAACCTCGCCAACCGCTCGAACTGAGTAATATATTCCGTCATGCTCATATTCTCTCGCTGGGTCAGGTGGGCGAACTCTTTCCTCTTGGCGCTTCTGACCGCCTCGTTGTAGTACTTCGCGTTAAGGAGTTCCTGGAACCTTTCCCAGGTCATGGTGGTGACGTCATGGATCTGAGACACCATGTCCCACCAGACCAGAGCGTCCTCCTGGAACTGGAATGTGGCGCACACCACTCTGTCGTTACCGGTGACACCCATAAAGTTCAGGTTCTTGGTAATCACCGTCAGCCACTGCTCGGCTTTCATCACGTCCGGACCTCCCAGGAAAACCGGAGGTGCTTGCTTCCGGAACCGTTCATACAGGGGTTCCAATCTATTGGCCGCCACCACTATCTCGGCCTAGGCAGCAGGGGCAGGTGCCACTGGAACTACAGGCACTGGAACTACGGGAGCACCCTGCTGTCTCAACCTCTGAATCTCGAGGTCTTGCTCTTTCAATCCGGGCTTGCATTTCAGCAAACCTAACTTCCCAATTCTGGGCTTCCTGATTGATTTGGGCAGCCTGCGGCGAGTTAACATCACCCCAACCGCGAACCCTGCCCCTGGGACCTCTACCTTGGCCCAAAACACTTGAGGGGAACTGAGCTCCTCGACCTTGATCTGACCCGACTGAGATTCCCTGACTCCTAATATTTCGTCTGGCGTCCATCTAGTCTGAACCGCCTCGAAATCCTGAGTTGGCACTTCAGGTCACGATCATCGAGAGCTTACTAATGCCGCTTAATTTGGAAATTAAAAACGAAACATGCGCCTATTCTACTATCAGGCTACTAACATGCTTCCTAACAGGCTTTTCTTTTTCATAACTGAGTAAAATAAACTACTAAAGCAATAAAGGCTTACTGAACCGTGAAACGAGCTAACTGCTGATGATGATTGTACATGTCGTGACGATCTTCGAAAGACAACCTGGCGGCTCTGATACCAAATTGTAACACCCTAACTAACATAGGCGTATTACGTGATTTTTAAACATACTGTGCAGCTCGTTTCTAATCAACGAGGTTTATGAAAAAACGTGATTAATTAAAATTTTGCTTTTTAATTAAACTTATAAAATAATATTACAAAAGACTCGGGATCCCGATTATAAAATCATTTACAAAAAGATTTAACTGTTTAACTGATACACAAAATAAATGTCGTCTAACGACCAGTTACAAAAATTAGCCTCGCTGTCCCGATGATCGTACGCTCCAGGCCTAACCGCCCCGACATGTACAACCTTCATAAGCTCGCTCACGGTCCATCAGCTCTAGCCTTGCCTTTACCTACACATAAACGTAGAACTGTGAGTCGACAGACTCAGTAAGAAAAGCATAATAATACTCATACATAATCCCGGTTATGATCAGACGCCCATACCCCTGATCATAACCCTAACTGCCGTGTCCAATACGATACTGAGTCCCGCTACTGCCGTGTCCAACACGGTACTGAGCCACTACTGCCATGTCCAACATGGTATTTAGTTCTAAACGTTCATAGGGACGGTACTATTGACACGTAACAACCTGATCGGTCGAACCGGTCATACTCCAGCCTGTACCGACGTGTTACTATATCCTCCTGATCGGTCGAACCGGTCATACTCCGGCTGCTCAAACTGGTCATACTCCGGCTGCTGGTCATACTCCAGCCTGTACCGACGTGACAGGGTTGGATGGTTCGAAGCCAACATACATATCTAATGTAATCTAACAGGCTTCCTACATGCACGCTAAACATGTAATCTACATATGCATACTGTTATACTAATCTTACCTGGATTCCGAATTCAGGTGTGCTTGGCCAACCCGACCGGAACTTTAGCCGAGCTACGGACATGTGCTCCTAAACCATAAAAATCACAACACTATAAGTGACACGCTAAATCACTTCCCGGGGACTTAAACTAGGAACTAAAAGTTTCCCTATCGATAAAAAGCATGGCAATACCCCCTAAAACATAAAAACGAGGAAAACTAGGGTTTCTGAAAATTCCCCAACCCAGTGACCGGCTGCCCAACCGAATTCGATTCGGGAAATTCAGACCCTCATCCGAATTCCGATGCACAACCGAATTCCGGTTCCTCGCAAAGAACAATCAAATTTTCATATCTTGCTCAAATCAACCCCAAATTGATTCAAACCTTCCAGACCTATTCCATATATCCCAAATAACATTCCTAAAGCATCAAACCTACCCAGAATGCACAGAAATGAAAAACACCATGTGAGCTCCAAGCTTTGAGTTTAAACTCAAACTTGGCTAAAGCTCACTCACAAGCCTCAAAGCTAACTTAGAATCACATAACCAAGCATAGAAACACTGCAGAAAACAAAACCTAATTCATGCAATAACTACAGCCACCAAATTCTCAATTTTTACTTTGAAAACCTTAGCTTCTTAACAAGAAAATTAACCAACTCAAGCAAGAACAACTAGCATGCATTTCAACCTAACTAAACATAATTAATTCAACATTTTAGACATAGAAACAACAACAATAACAAGCAGCAGCAACATCATCAAAATCCTCCATGCATTACTCATTTTTTACATCAAAATTTAAAGAAAACAAAGAAAGAAAGCTAGACAAGAATTACCTCAATTAAGAACACTCTAACTTGCTGAAAATCACTAGAAAATGAAGAGGAGAAACCACTCTTCTTGCTGCCTCAAATGGCCGAAAAAGAGAGGAAAATAGAGAGAGTTTTTTGAGAAATTCTATTTTTTTTTCGAAGTGTAAGTTTTTAATGAAAATGAAATACCATCACATAACATATATTAAATCCATTTCAGCCAAATAACAATTAAATAAATATTTAATTTTCAAATAATAAAGTCACTAAAGACAAAACACTAATGGGGCAAAAAGACCATTTTGCCCCTCCACCTTAAAACCACATAAATCATACTAAAGGGGTATTTTTGGGAAATTCTAAATTCTCGGCCATTCCCGACATTCCCAATGTCTAAAACCATCCCAAACTAATAACATGCTAAGTTGTGATTTCTACTGAGCCAAACGCCGAGTTCCAAAATACCGGGCACCGGAAATGCAAAATATGAAAACTACTGAATAACATAACCATGCATTTCTGAATTCCATAAATAACAGTATAATAAATTATTTAAATAGCTATAAATAATTTTCATAAATAATCATAATTAATTGATAATTTCCAAATTAACTAAGCGGGCTTTACACGTACCCACTTCTATGGCTCCCAACTCTCACACAAGGCCCAAAAGAGAGGAATTTAACCTTAAAATAAATAACTGTTATTAATTGAAAAGGTCCAATAACTAAATGGACCTAAATAAAATCTATCATGGTGTGACATTTTATTTAGCAACAACCTATATGCATCTATATTAAAATAAAATAAACATATAGGCTCACACAGGCACACTTTGGATGGATCCTATCATGTTGCTAGGTCATACACAGATGAAAGAAGATTGTAAAATTTACCTGTTACAAATTATTAACTTGACCAAGGGAGCCATCAGATCATTAGATCTGGCAAAAAGTAACCATGGCTATTTGCAATCAAGTAATAATAGGTTTTGAAAACTTACACACAAGCTAAAACCATATACTCCTGCAACAAGGTTAGCTGGATAGTTGGAAGTAGGATTTATTTAATTTTAAATAAATAAATTTCGAAATTAATAATTAAATAAAAAAATATTTAATTTTAAAAAAATAAATTTAATTTTCGAAAATAAATGAAATAATGAAATAAAAAATAAATATTTATTTTTGAAAATGAAAAAAATTAATATAAATTTCAAAATTATTTAAAAAAAATTTAAAATTAAACCTACAATTTTGAAAAAGTAGGTTTCAACCAACCTAAATATCATTTCAAAATTTGCTAACTACTTTTAAAAATTAAATGTTATTTTATAAATAAAAATTAAATAAAAATTAGTTTAGATAAATTAAATATCTTTTTCAGATTTTAAATTTAATTTGAATAAATAAAATAACAAAATTTAAAAGTTAGCAAAATATCTTACATCTATTTAAAATTACATGATTATAGTTATCTTATTTTAAATTTAAATAAGGTCAAATTATTTAAAAAAGATTTAATTTAAAAATATTTAAAATCTGACCTTAAATTTAAAAATAAGATAAGATATAATCAAATTTAAAAATAAGATAGATAATTAAGCAATAAGATAGATATTTACTATTTTAAAATTCAAATTACACTAATATTTTGAATTAAATTTTAAAAAAATATTAAATTAATTCATAATGATAATTAGAATTGAATTAGGAATAGTAAATATATAAATACAAAACTACACAAAAAATCGGAAGTTAATTCCATGAAAAAGCATGAAAAAACGAAGAAAAACGAAAAAATTGTGAGCTGTACAGACAGTTTTCGCGATCGCAGGAAAATTTCAGCACAACTCCGATTTTTCCGAATCTTCAAAAAATCATAACTAATTCAAATTAAATCGAAATTGAGTTCTGTAAAAAAGTAACTTGCTTAATTGTTTTCATACTATCCAATAAAAATAATTCCAGAAACAAAATTTCAATTATTTTTAACGAAAATTCACAAACATCAATCAATCATCAAATAACACTCAATCCAACATGATACCATCCAAAAACAAACAAACAATCGTTTTAAAGTCCAAATTTCTTACAAGTAAATCAATTACCATGGCTCTGAGGCCAATTGTTGGAAATTTATTTTACTAGGATCTTAGATCTACTCACAAGTATGTTGTTTAAATACCCTAAAAATGAACTTTCTAAAACGATAAATTAAACACATATAAAGTTAAGAAAACCTTACATTGATGCAGCGGAATTAATGTCTCCTTCCACTCAGATCTCTAACCCTTGTATCCTTTCTATAGCAGAGTATAATCAAGATCTGAGCCCGAATGTCCTTCTTATTCAAGTTTGATCCTTCACAGTCTTCCAATCTATGATTGAGTTACTGCTTGCTGTGTGTGGGCACTTACTCTTTCACTAGGGTCGAAATTGATGAAGGAGAAAATAAGAGAGAGGGTTTTGGCCAGGTATAGAAAGTGGGGAAGGCTCAGTTTTTCTGAAGAGAGAAATTTCTGTCAGATTACTAATGAAAGCATGTTATGAAAACTTGTTATTTGACTGAGCCATCACTTTCTATTTATAGGAAACTACTAGGTTTAGGTTAGGAATTATTTGGCATTAAAATAATGAAAATATTAATTTGAAAAACCCTTGATAAGTTGCCGACCATGGTGTTATAGTGGGCCCCACTTGATTTTGCAGTTTTATCAAATTTTATCTCTATTTTCTCAAAAACGCCAATTTTCCAATTCTAACCTTATAAATGCCAAAACTTATTATTTAATAACTAAAATAGATTATTAAATAATATTGTCATTTAATTTAATTATTAATTATACATATAAAGTCCATTAATAAATAAATAAACCTAGGAACTCTTTTCTTTACAATTTCACCCCTACTTAGTGAAAATTCATAAAATTAGACATAGTCTAACTTTAGAATTATAATTGATCAATCACGAATCAATTAATGAGTCTTACAAGCAGAATGTTCTCAACTAGAATGGGGACCATGGATCTATATGCTGAGCTTCCAATAAGTGAACCAAATTTACCAAGTAAATTCCTACTTATTAATTCTTCGTTGAATCCACTCTTAGCACTTAGAATTGCACTCTCAGACTTATATAGAGCATATTGTATATTCCACGATATCAATATGCTATCTCATTTAACCATTGTTATAATCTTATTGTGATTTAAAGATCCTCTATATAGATGATCTACATCGAGATGGGATTTCTTTATCGTTCTCACCTCTCAATGTATTTTGCCCCTTAAAACACTTAGCTACCTGTAAATGGTGTTTAGTGATCTAATAATTAGTCAGTTAAACAAGAGCTCGTCCATTTACTTCTATTTGCTAAGCTCGAAGGGAATCATCACTGGACTTCTATACAACAGTAGAAGCTATAGATTCCATATTTATGTTCAGCACTCCCACTCAATCATACTATCATGTTCCCAAAATATACGTATCACCCTGACCCAAAAGTAGGCTTAACTAATAAATCAAAGAACATGAATAACACTCCTGAGTTGAGCCCAAGCATATAAGGATTTAGATTCTTTTAATCTTAAGATCAACTACTGATATTGACTTGGAAAGATATGTATAACGGTAAGTTTGTAATATCTTAACTTAGTTGCAATATCGGTCTAGTCCAATGTATACTCCATACATTCGAAACTAGTATACTTTACTAATGTCCTGGAAAGAACATAACACTTACTCCAAGTGTTAGTACACATCATCGCTGATTATCACATTAGTGTAAATCCAATAACACTGATGAAACAGGGACCAAGTCTTTTGGTTCATATGATCACAATCACATTCCACTGTGTTGACGATACTGTAATTGTGAATAAACATATGATCTGGATTTAACTGATTTTGTGTGTGAACATAATAAACATATTAAACCATTAGCATGTCAAATTCATGCAAACATTAATCACTTCTAATTTCTTATATTGATAACTAATCAGATTGTAAAGAGTTTTATTTAGGGCATAAAACCCAATAATGACTCCAATGACCGATTATTTGAGACAAAAAAATGTGGTCCGATATGCTAGCCCTTTCTTTAGATCCATACCATTAAGCTCATTTGGTATCTAATGTCACTTCTTGTCTTGGTATCGAATATCTATCTATTGTTGTGCAAGTCGAGGCAAAACCTAACATCTCTTGGCAGGAGCTTCAAGATATGTTGTTAAGTTTTGAAAGCAAGCTTGAACGATTGCAGGGGATAAATAACAACAAATCTGGTAATCCTTCAGCTGAGATCTAGCTTGAATCCTACAGCAAATATGGCCACTGCCAACATAGGCACAAAAACCAGTCATAATCCCAGTTCAAATCGTGATCGAGGAAGCTATAATTCACACCGAGGAGGCACTTCTCATTAAAATAATAGGGGAGGTGCAAGAGGAGGAGGTCGTGGTCGATCCAACAACAATCCCAAACCAACTTGCCAAGTGTGTAGCAAGTATGGTCATTCTGCAGCATATTGCTACAACGGGTATGATGAACCATACATGGAACAGGATCATCCAGCTCAAACAACACAAAATTTGAGTGGTAACAATGGTGGACACTCTACTTATGTTGCTACTCCTGAAGTTGTTGATATTGATGTGTGGTATGTTGATAGTGGTGCTAGTAACCACATCACTTCTTCTATGTCTAATCTGAACCAAAAATCCGACTACAGTGGTAAGGAAAAGCTAATTGTTGGTGATGGAAATCAAGTGGCTATTTCTCACATTGGTTCTAGTAATTTACCAACCAATACTGAAAAAGTCTTTTGTGCTTAATGAACTACTACATGTTCCTAAGATTGCTAAGAATTTAATAAGTGTATCTAAGCTAACTGCTAATAATAATGTTTTTTTTTTGATGAATAAGGTTCTTGTATTGCTCAACAACATTCAAAACATTTACAACTTACTTGATTACATCCAAAATCATCTTTTTCCCCCTCCTATGTGTTCTATGAAAGTAAATATACTACAGTATTACATTTTTCAGCACATGATTACATATTACAAATCCATTCTCTATCTATATCTTTGGTTTTTTTCAGCATTGTTTCTATAATTCTGAGTTTGCTCTCCCATTGTACCTGTTTCACCACTGCTGTGACAAGTCTTACTTTTTGGTTCCACAATACATCATTCCTAGCCTCCCAAATATGATACACCAATCCGGCTAAGACAACCTTCAGCATGCTTCTACGAGTTGCTGATATGGCTTTGTTGTTCTTAATGTTTCAAAGCAGGTTGTGGATTGAATCTGCATTTGTTCTCCATGACAGCCAGGCTTTAAGTTGTTGCGAGCACTTCCTACTGTAATCACAAGCAAAAAACAGATGACTGGTCGATTCTTTCTCTTTTCCACAGAAAAGACATGTCTCATCTATGTGTATGTCATATTTGGCTATCCTCTCTTTGGTGTTTAACCTTCCCCACATGACTAGCCAAAATATGAATTTGTGTTTTGGAATACTAAGTCGATCCCATACATCTCTATGCCAAGTAACTTTATCATTGTTGGTGAAGAGCAGTTTGAATCCACCTTGAATCGTGTACTGCTGCATTAAAAAACCAGCAACACCAATTTTCTCCTTCAACCGATTCTTCACTCCAACAACTTTTTTCCAATACCAGCTGCAGTCATTGGGAGCATCATACTCCCACCATTGCTGATCTTTCAAATAAACTGAGTGAATCCACCTCACAAATAGACAATCCTTCTTACTTGCAATGTCCCACACGTACCTGCCAAGAGCTGCTATATTCCACTGTTGAATATTCCTAAAGCCAAGTCCCCCCGAGTTTTTTGTATTGCAGATTGCATCCCATGCGATTAAACCAGGGCCTGCTCCTCCTTGTATTCCTTTCCATAAAAAGGACCTGCATGTGGCTTCTATATCCTTGAGTAGCTTCTTAGGTAAGATCATTATCTGTGCCCAGTAAGTGTGAATAGATATCAAGACAGCATTTATTAAAGTTACTCTTCCCATGTATGAAATATTCCTCGTGCTCCAAGCTCGGATTCTGCTCACCATTTTCTCAAGGAGTTCTTGACATTCGGCTTTACTGATCTTCCTTGAACATATAGGAGTCCCCAAATATCTAAATGGAAGAGAGCTTCTCTTAAATTTTGATGCCTCAAGTATTCTTTGAACATCTCCATCTGCCATTCCAGAGCAATAAATGGCAGTTTTTTGCTCGTTAGGGAGAAGACCAGAGGTTGTAGAAAACAACTTCAGCCCTTTAAGCATCAGCATTATGGAAATAAAATCCCCATTGCTGAAAATTAAAAGGTCGTCAGTAAAACAGAGATGGTTCAACTTCATACTAGAACATCTATCATGGAATGTGAAGCCTGGCCATTCTCCCACTTTCTTAAGTATTCTTGATAAGTATTCCATGCCCAATACGAATAGCAATGGGGACATGGGGTCTCCTTATCGTAATCCTCTTTTAGCATTGAAGAAACCACACATGGATCCATTGAGAAGTAATGAAAACTTTGGAGTTCTTATGCAGTTCATTACAAGAGAAATGAATTGGACTGGAAACTCCAAAGCTATCATCATTTCCTCAATGAAATCCCATTCAATTGTATCGTATGCCTTCCTGAGATCAATCTTGATCATACAACTTGGTTTGCAATTCTTTCTTCCATATAGTCTTACCAAATCTTGGCAAACTAACACATTATGTGCAATGAATCTCCCATGAACAAAACCACCTTGATTATCTGCAATAAGATCAGGAAAGATAGTCCTTAATCTATTGCAAATCATCTTGGTAGCAATTTTATATAGTACATTACAACAAGAGATTGGTCTAAAATCAGCAACGCTCTTTGGACAAGTCAGCTTAGGAATAAGAGTGATGGTTGTAGCATTGATCTCCTTTAAAATCTTTCCTGAGTTCAGAAATGAGAGTACTGCCTCCTCTACTTCAGATCCCACAAGTTGCCAGTTATCCTGAAAGAAACCACTCCCAAATCCATCAGGGCCAGGAGACTTGGTACCAGGGATAGCAAAGAGAGCCTCCTTTACTTCTGAAGGTGTGTATTCCGTGATCGACATCCTTTTGTGGCTTTCATTAAGCTTAGCACCAAGATCTATGATACTCTGATTAACTTTCCTTCTATGATCCAAAGAACTACCCAGTAGGCCTGTATAGTACTCAAGAAATGCTTGTTGAACCCGATCTGCAGTATCACACCAATTCCCCTTCTCATCTTCAATAGAAAAGATTTTATTATGGTTCCTTCTAGCTTTAATTGAAGCATGAAACAAGGCTGAGTTTTCATCTCCATATTTGAGCCATGATACCTTTGCCTTCTGAGTAAGGAATAACGAATAAGCCTTGTGAATTTCTATGTAATTCCTGCTTGCCTCTTGCTCTATTTTCATTTTTTCCCCATTAAGAGGATCAGTACTCAGTTCTTTCTGTGCCTCTGCTAGTGCCTCCCTCGATAAGATCTCTGCTTTGTGAATGTCCGAGAACCCCTCATTATTGATATCTTTTAGTACCTGCTTCAGCCTTCTCAGTTTAGTGACTACTCTAAACATTTTAGTTCCCATAATCGGCTGATTCCAGCTTTGAGCCACTTTATCATCATACCCTGGTGCCAAACTCCACATATTAAAATATCTAAAAGGTTTTTGCCAAAGCTCCTAGCCAATTATATTGATACAAGAATAGGGTTGTGATCAAAAATACCTTCAGGTAGGAAAACAGCTTCTGAATCCACAAAAGACTCCATCCATTCCAAGTTCACCAAAGCCCTGTCAATCTTAGAAAATACCCTTTCATCCGGCTTCTGTTTGTTGTTCCAGGTAAAGAAATTACCTGAAAATTTCATATCATTTAAACCACATTGATCAGTGCAATCTCTAAACCGTTGTGATGGTTTGTTCCCAGCTCTTTTGCCAACCCTCTCACTAACATTAAGGATCTCATTAAAGTCTCCCATTACAAGCCAAGGCTCCTTAATGTTCTTGCCCAATTCTTCCAAATCTAGCCACATTTGCTCTCTTTTATTCTCATCATTGAATCCATAGATCAAGGTAAGTTAGAAATGCCCCTGGTGTTGTTTGAACTGCACCAAACAGTGCATCATTTGGCTTGAACAAAATCGAATGTCAACAGTGTAAACATTTGGTTACCAAGCCATAATTATTCTCCCCTTATCGAAAAAAGACTAGCATACAATTTCCCCATATTTTTATTCTGTACCTTCGTTTCAAGGAGACTAACCAAGCCAACTTGCTTCGAATGAATCAATTGCTTGATTTCTTGATGTTTATGTTGACTGTTAATCCCCCTAACATTCCAACATAGCAGCCTATCCATTGGAAGTAGAGGGATCTCCCCCCCCCCCCCTCCAATGTAAATGTGCTCTGTAAGAGAATCGAACATATTCCTCACTTAAGTTGTGACCACAACCTCATCCACAATCACTTTTTTCCCTTTAACTACTTTCTGAAACCCATCTTCTTCAATCCCTTCCTTCTCCTTACTTTGTTTTTGTTTTGGAACCCACACCTGCTTCTCTTTCTCCTCTACTACCTCTTTTTTCTAGCAATTACTTGTCTCATGACCAATACCAGCACAATGATAGCACACCAGAGGGATCCATTCATATTTAACTTCCAAATCAATGTCATGATCAAATTCATCAGTGAAGGAAATCGAGCTAGGAAATTCCTGTGAAAGACTAACCTGAACAAGAATCCTTGGATATTGAAGTCGGTCTCTGTTCTTTGTAATATTATCCACTTGCAACGGGTCCCCAATTTGGCTAACAATTTTGAAGAGAGAAGTTTCTCCCCAATACTTGATATCCAAGCCTTTCAGTTGAATCCATGTAGGGACATAGGTGACTGCTTCCTTGGTGAAATCATCAATAGGATTCCATGGTTTCATCACCATGGGTTTCCTATCAAAGAATACATATCCTTGCTGCATCACTTTATCCCTTAGTTCCATGTTTTGGAATCTGATGATGAAAATCCCCTTAGCCAACAGCCCAACTTTCACCATAGAATCCTTCCATATACGCCTCACGAAGCCATCAAGAATGTTGATAGGAGGATTTGCTCCAATTACATAGCAAACAAGGGATGGTTGCCAGTAATTAAGTTCATCCTCTATGTCAGCAAACTCAATCTTCACTTTGTTCTTCGAACCCTGCACTTTCTCTTCACTTTTCAACTCTGAGCCTTTGAATGTTGTTTCCAAATTTTGAACGACACTAGCCCTAAGTATTGGGAGAGAAGGATTCTTCCCAATACTTACATCTTGAGATGCCTTATTTGCAACATCCAACCACACAGAAAATTCCTGCTGAAACTCACTCCGTTGAAACGCTTCATTCGCAACAGGGGAGGGAAGCTCTCGGTATTGTTCCATTGGTTCGAAAGCCTCTGGAACCTCTAATTCCTGAATTCCAAGTATTTCATCCATGGATCTGGTCTTGATGACCCTATCCGAAGATGAAGGACCTGTTTTCTTGCTTTTAGCTTTAACTTTCCCGGCCGATTGTGCCCTTTTCGCCATAGCTCCGGTGGGTCACCGAAAGAGAGAGAGAGGCGCGAGAAACTTAGATAATTTGGACCAACTTAATAACGTTGTTGTTGAATTTGACTCTTCATTTTGCTTTGTGAAGGACAAAACAACAAGGAAGGTTCTGCTCCAAGGGAAGATTAGAGATGGCTTGTACCAGCTTGTCACTACAGCCAAGTCACTGTTAAAACATTCTGTCAAAACCAGTCTAAACCGTTTACTGGTGTCTCTATTTTAACCCAAGAAAATGTGTCACAACCGTGTAATTATAAGTCTTTTATTTCAAAAAGTGATGTATGGCATAAGAGACTAGGACATCCCTCTTTTAGAGTGTTGAAACAAGTCCTAGCCTCCCAAAATGTACCTATTCCAAGCAATGAGAATGTTAAGTTTTGTGATACTTGTCAATTTGGTAAGTCTCATGCTCTACCATTTAAATTGTCCTCTAATCGTGATACTAAGGTATTAGAACTTGTTCATACTGATCTTTGGGGACCATCACCGGTGTTATCTAACACAAACTATAAGTATTATATACACTTTGTTGATGATTTTAGTCGATACACATGGTTATATCCCCTTAGAGAAAAATTCGAAGCCTTAGAAGCCTTCCTACAGTTCAAAGTTCTTGCTGAAAATCAGTTTAAAAAGACCATTAAGACACTTAGAACTGACTGGGGTGGGCAATCTCAATCGTTCTCTGACATTATCATAGAACATGGAATTCAATTTGTTCACTCATGTCCTCACATCTCAGCCCAAAATGGTAGAGCTGAACGAAAATATAAGCACATAGTCAAAATGGGGTTAACTCTCTTGGCTCAGGCTAGTATGCCATTGAAATATTGGGTAGATGCTTTTCAAACAGCAGTCTATCTTATAAATAGACTGCCAACTCCCATATTGCACCATAAATCACCTTTTGAGACACTTTCAACAAGAAACATGATTATGCTTTTTCTCAAAGTATTTGGTTCAGCGTGTTTTCCATGTCTAAGACCTTATCAAACCAGTAAGTTTCAGTTTCACTCATTAAAATGTGTCAATCTAGGGTATAGTGACTCTCACAAAGGTTACAAGTGCTTAAGTTCAACGTGAAGAGTCTATATCTCTAGAAATGTAACATTCAATGAAGAGGAATTTCCTTTCAAAGCTGGTTTTCTTAATAATTATGCACCAGAAAAAGAAGTAATAGTTCACAACTCTGAATGGTCTCAGCTTCCTATCATACAGTTCACTAAATACACTCAACCAAAATATTATGTTCCTGCTGATATTGAACAGGTACCTGCTTCTCAACTTTCCCTTGGAGCCCCATCTGCCACATATCATCAGCAAGAGGTTAGTGACCATAACAATGTAGCTAATGATAACATTGATAACTCAGCTTAGAATCTGATATTGCAGACCAGCCAACACCAAAACAGGAACATGAAATTATTCCTACTAAAGCTCCTAGGCAATCTCACCCTATGATAACACGATCGAAGGCCAGAATATTTAAACGAAAGTGTATTTAGGACAGGCTCAATGGAATCCAGTAAGTGAAGATCCAAAAACACTTGAAGAAGCTCTCAACTCACCTGTCTGGAATCCAGCCATGAACTCAGAAATTACAGCCCTCAAAAACAACAAAACTTGGACACTTGTGCCCAGGTTGGACAGCTACAATGTGGTTGGCAATAAGTGGGTTCATAGGATCAAAAGGAATGCAGATGGTTCAGTCAAAAGGTACAAGGCGAGGCTTGTTGCCAAAGGCTTTCACCAAAGCCTTAGTGTTGATTTTTATCAAACTTTCAGCCCTGTGATAAAAGCTTCAACAATTAGAATTGTTCTCACCATAGCTGTGTCAAAGGGTTTGAAGATCAAACAATTGGATGTTAACAATGCGTTCTTGAATGGACAGCTAGAAGAAGACGTTTACATGGTGCAACCACAAGGTTTTGAAGATCCAGAAAAACTAAATCATGTGTGCAAGCTTCACAAGTCGTTGTACGGCTTGAAACAAGCACCAAGAACATGGTTTGATTAGCTAAAAAGAACTCTAATGCAATGGAGCTTCACCAACTCAAAAGTCGATTCTTCTCTATTCATCTACATGACACATCAAACCATTCTCATGGTGTTGATATATGTAGATGACATCATTATAACAGGAAATGATGAAAGAAAATTAAGTGAGTTCACTTCCAAGCTAAACAAGACTTTTGCACTCAAAGATTTGGGTCAACTTCACTTCTTCTTGGGAATTGAAGTTTGCGAAGACAACACCGGGTTATATTTGACACAATCCAAATATATATCAGATTTGTTGTAGAGTTATGACATGCTCAACATAAAACCATGCCCAACACCCATTGTTGCAGGGAAACCCCTGTCGAAGTTTGATGGAGAAGCCTTATCAAATCCCACTGTCTACAGGAGTGCCATAGGGGCTCTCCAATATCTATGTCACACAAGACCAGACATTGCTTTTGCAGTTAATAAGCTAAGCCAATTCTTACAAGCTCCAACTACAAGTCATTGGAGTGCTGTGAAAAAAGTGTTGAGATATTTAAAGGGAACCATTCATCATGGTCTTCATATTGGTTTTAGTGATCACTTAGGTCTTGTGGGATACTCAGACGTTGATTGGGCATGTTGTCTTGATGATAGAAGATCAATTGCGGGTTATTGTGTCTATTTTGGGGAAACACTTGTTGCTTGGTCATCAAAGAAATAAGCGGTTGTGTCAAGATCAAGTACTGAATCAGAGTATAGAGCTCTTGCTCATGTCGCATTTGAAATCACCTGGATTGAATCTCTTCTAAAAGAACTCAAGTTCAAGCTTCCAAGCACTCCCATTACATGGTGTGACAGTCAAAGTGCTAGTGCTCTAGCTTCAAACCCGGTGTACCATGTAAGAACCAAACACATAGAAATCGATGTTCACTTTGTTCGTGATAAGGTGTTGAAGAAAGAGTTGGAAATATACTACATTCCCTCATCAGATCAAATTACAGTTTGCCTTACTAAAGGCCTAACACATTCAAGGTTTCAGTATCAAATTGACAAACTCGGAGTGAAAGCCTTATAAGAATATTTTATTTTGGAAATATATTTCTACATAAGGAAATAAATTTCTATTTAAGGAAATAAAATAAATAATCGATTTTTTGATAAACGAATATTTTATATTCATTGAATCTGGAAAAAATCAATTATGTAATATTCTATATATGGTCAGATTTCTATATTCATTACCCGATTTGATTTCCTAAATAAATTATCAAAATATTCTGACAATTAATGTGGCGCAGATACTGATGGAGTATCCCCTATAAATATAGGGTCTTGTTCCGCGAGCTTCTCACTCATTTTGATTATTAAGCAAATTCCATCTTAAGAGAGTTGAGAGAGCGAGGAAGCCCGAACTCCAATCCCGAAGCTATCGCAAGGATTGAAGCTCAAAGATCAATGGTTAGAGGTATTTCGATCTTTCATTGCATATACATTTCGATATGTTTATAGTTTTTCTGCATTACATATCATTTATCTATATGATGTATTCATATACTATATTATAGTCCAGCAGTTGGTATCAGAGAGGTTTAATCTCTATCTTGATTGTATTTGAGTTTCATTCATATATATATATATTCATATTCGGTGTTTATATATATATTCATATACGGTTCTATGTATATTTTATATATGTGTATATTTTTTATTTCATTACGTATATATATGTGTTCATACATTCATTATA
This sequence comes from Cannabis sativa, assembly GCF_029168945.1. Classification (NCBI taxonomy): domain Eukaryota; kingdom Viridiplantae; phylum Streptophyta; class Magnoliopsida; order Rosales; family Cannabaceae; genus Cannabis; species Cannabis sativa. Next base: position 12,937,040 of record NC_083607.1, read on the forward strand.
TCATATTTATTTATATATATATAAATACTATCTACAAATATACATATATACATTTCATTCATGTTTATATATATACTGTACAATATTTTTTCGGTATATATATGTATATATGTATATATATTTATATATGCATTATATATTATGTATCAATACATTCATATATTAATATAGATTGTTCTAAGCATGAAAACTCATTTTGAAAAATAAAGAAATTCCAAAATTTTTTGGAATATATTTTTTGGACCCGAAAATTTTTAGTGATTTTAAAGTCTTTGTTTGACGTGTTTTCGATCATGAAATCTATATGAATGTCTTAGTTTTTGCATTTAGATTCATTTGAATTGATTTGGGCCTTTTTGGTAGTTGGAAATGTCTTTTCTGATCGGGTTTGGGTCGGGTCCGTTGGACCCGCGTGGCTGAAAAACGGGTCAAACGACCTAGTTTGGCTGAAGAAGACGACCCAAACGACATGTCGTTTTCCACAATGGAAAACGACATGTCATTTTTCATGATGTTGCAGCTGTCATTTGTGGTAAACGACATGTCGTTTTTCGTCTTGTGAGGCAGCCCTTCATTGAGTAAAACGACATGTCGTTTTTTCCCCTTGGGAAAAAGACGTCATTTTGTCGTATGCTCAGCCCTTCGGAATTGAAAAAATGACATGTCATTTTGCTTTTTGCAAAAAACGACATGTCATTTAGGTAGTGTAATTTTCAAAAAAAAAAAGAGAAAAATTCTGAATTTATTTATAAATTTTTATTTATTTGGAATATTAATTATTTTTTTATTTTGTGTTAATTTAGTCAATAAATTGCATTTAGTCAATTTTCTATTTTTGTTTAATACATATATTTAGTTTAAATTGAAAGTGCCAATTTGTTTATTTTGGTAATTTATTACATGATTTATTTAGGCAGGTAATAATTATGCTAACTTGTATAATTGTGTATTTAATTATATATTACCAAATTTATGCAATTTATTGTCTAAATTAATTTTGAAAAAATCTTCCAGTAATTACATATTGAGGAATTTGCATTTAATTAATTATCGTACATTAATTGGATTAATTTGTATTTTTTTTTTGACAAGTTGGTGTTTAACGTAATTAATTTAGATGTGTATGATTTAAATGCTATACATAAATTCATTTTATAGTGCTAGATATATTTGAAAATATTTAAACATTAAGACAGGTTGAATATTTTATTTAGCACATTAAGTTTCATAAAACTTCATAAAATATTCATAAAACTTTATAAAATGAAAAATATGAATAAAATGTAAGTAACTTTGTGGTTTGACATAAAAAAACATGAACCTGGGACAAATGCTCATGTCTAGAACGATTTTTAATGATCTTCGGACGACCACACTAGGAGCACTAACCTCAGTGATTGTATTATGTTAATAACGAAATTACTTTTAGGTAGAGCCCAATACCTAATGTCTAAGTGAAAATATAATTTTAAATAATTAGGGAGTAGCCACAGCATCTTTAATTATATAAAATTATATATTAATTGAAATTCACCTTAACGGACAAAACTTGTAATTAATTATTTAGATATAAAAATTTTACCCCACAGGGATTTTATATATTTTTATAATTAATGAGGATAATATATTAAGTTAAATTTTCTTAATTTACCCCACAGGGAGTTATGAGGATTTGATTTTAAAATGTTATCACAAATTTTAATTAAGATAGATTTCATTCCTCTATTTTCCTAAATTAGACATTTTATTAGATCTATCATAAAGTTCATATAATTTTATTAGATTTAATATTTAGCCCACAGGAAATTTTAGATTTAATAAAATTTTCATCTTCATCATGTTTCTTCATTGGTAATACATGAATTCGTTGAAGCCTCAATTTTCTTTTAACATCTAAATTTGTGATCCTATTCTTGCAGCTAATTCATCCACCTCTAAATACGCTGAAATCACTAGTGAAATCCCTGAGTTTAGGAGTGACAACTTCAAAATCTGGAAGGAACGAGTTCTTCTCCACCTAGCTTGCACTGACATGGACTATGCACTAAGGAAAGATGAACCAGCTGCTATCACTGATACTAGCACTACTGCTGAGATTGCACTACGTGAAAAGTGGGAGCAATCCAATCGTCTTTGCATCATGTTCATTATGTCCAGAATTCCTTTAGGAATGCGTGGATCGGTGGAGCCACCTGAGAAGGTGATAGATTTTATCAAAGTGATGGATGAGCAATTTGACACTTCAGATAAATCTTTGTTCAACAACCTCATCCAAGAGTTCTCGTCCACTAGACTCACTGGTGTTAAAGGAGTTCGAGAACACATTTCTAAAATTAAGGACATCACTGCTCATTTGAAGAAACTCGATGTTATCATTCCTGATACCTTCCTAGTTCATTACATCCTTCACAATCTTCCTCCACGGTATGGGCCTTTCAAAATTTCCTACAACACACATAAGGAAAAATGGAACATCAATGAATTGATGACCATGTGTGCTCAAGAGGAAGTCAGGCTCCTACAGGAGCAAGGAGAAAGTGTTCACCTGACCACTCAACCTAAGAAACACAAACCATTCAAGAAGAACAAAGGGAAAAAGCCCATGTCTCCCAAGGCTGCCATAAAGAAAGATTCCATCAAATGTTTCTTTTGTAAACAAAAGGGACATGCGAAAAAGGAGTGTAGCTAGTTCAAGAAATTGATGGATGACAAAGGTAATCCAATTTTCTTAGTATGTTATGAATATAATATGGCTAATGTTAATCTTAACACATGGTGGATTGATTCCGGTTCAACAATTCACATAACAAATTCCTTGCATGATATTCAAAATCTAAGGAAGCTAGTGGCAAGTGAGCAAATCATCTTATTTGGGAACAAGATGGGCTCACAAGTGGAAGCCATAGGAACGTGAAATTTAGTTTTAAGCAGTGATTTTATTTTAAAGTTGGAAAAGACTTTTTATGTACAAAGTTTCTCTAGAAACTTGATTTCAGTTTCAAGACTTATACCCTTTGGTTTTTCCTTTACGTTTTCAGACAAATATTTCAATATATATAATGAATCTGAATGTGTTGGAAATGGTATTTTGTCTGATGGTCTTTGCTGCCTTAATTTACAAAATAATACCACTAATAATGTTATGCATGTTCACGATGGCACTAAAAGATGTGTTATGAAAGAGGATTCCTGTACATTGTGGCACCGGAGATTGAGACATATCTCCATTGATAGAATTAAAAGGTTGGTAAGAGATGGGCTACTCAATACCTTAGATTTTACTGACTTTGATACTTGTGTGGATTGCATTAAGGTGGCGTTTGGTTGGAGGTAATGAAATGGAATGGAATGGAAAGGAAACAATTTTCATTCCATTCCTTTGTTTGGTTGCATTGTAAAGTATTGGAATGGCATTTCAATGGAATGCTCTTTCCACCATTTTGGTGGAATGGCTATTCCATTTTAAAAAGAAAGGAATGATCATTCCAATGTGACAAGAAAAAAAATTTAATTATTTTTTTATCAATTTTTTTATACATTTTAAATTTTATTCCATTCCATTCCTATTCCTATTCCCATTCTCATTCCTATTCCTATATTTTCATTCCTCCCAACCAAACGCCTCCTAAGGGAAAGCAAACCTCCAAGTCTGTCAAAACTGGTGTCCATAGAAGTTCTGAAATATTAGAAATCATACGTACTGATATATGTAGTCCAGACTGTTGGGTTTTATGCCCTAAATAAAACTCCATTTCAATGTAATCCATTTTATTCAATATTAATAAAGAAACAGAAGTATTTTTCATTCATTTGTATGTTTTGGTTCATGTTATCAATTGCTTGTCTATTTGATTTATATATTCATCTAAAACCCTTTTCACATACTTGATCCTGTTTATTGTGTTGTCAACACAGTGGAAAGTAAACATGACTATGTGAATAAAGATTCCTAGATTTATCAGACACGGGGTTTCACTGATATGATAATCTACAACAGAGTTTACTTGCATTTGGTAAAATGCTATGTTCTTTCCAGAGCATTGGTTAAAGTAAAGCTTGGGTTGGGTGCATGGAGTATGCATCGGAAGGGACCTATATTGAACTCAGACATAGATTTAATTAAACTTACCGTAATATCTATTCAAGTCAATATCGCCTAGTTGATCCTAGATCAAATGATCTCAATCCTGATATGATTAGGCTCAATCTCAAGAGTGTTATTCGTGTTCTTTGATTTGTTAGTTAAGCCTACTTTTGGGTCAGGGTGATACGTACATTTTGGGAACACGGTAGTGCAATTGAGTGGAGCGCTAACATAAAAATAGAATCTATAGCTTCTATCTGGCAAATAGAAAGTAAAGGATGATTTCCTTCGAGCTTGACCAAAAGAAAATAAATGGTGGAGTACTCATTTCACATAGCTGAAATATCATTTATACAGGGTTAAGTGTTTTAAGGATAAAATACATTGTAGGGTGTCATGGTAATCTAATCCCTTTACAGTGTAAATCATCCATATAGAGGATCATTGATCAAATCAGGATTATAACAATGGATAACTAATGACGTGTCTATATGGTGGAACATATAGAGCGTTCTATATACTGAGAGTGCAATTCTAAGTTCTATGCGTGGATTCAACGAAGAATTAATAAGTCAGTGAATTTAGATTATGAATTCTTGATCTGCTTATTGGAAGCTCGGTTATATAGACCCATGATCCCCCCACTAGTTGAGACAATATTACTTGTAAGACTCATTTAATTGGTTTTGATTAATCAATTATCATTATCAAATTAGACTATGTCTATTTGTGAATTTTTCACTAAGTAAGGGCGAAATTGTAAAGAAAGAGTTTTTAGGGCATATTTGTTAATTAAGATACTTTGTGTGGTCCAATTAATAAATATGATAAATGACAATATTATTTAATAACTATTTATAGTTATTAAATAGTTAGAATTGGCATTTAAATGGTTGAATTTGAAAATTGGCGTTTTTGAGAAAATGAGAAGCAGAAATGATAAAACAGCAAAATTGCAAAAGTGAGGCCCAAATCCAATATGCCATGGTCGGCCACTTTTATAGTGTTTATCATCTGATTTTTCCATTATTTTAATGCCAAATAATTCAAACCTAACCCTATGTGGCATGCTATAAATAGATAGTGATGGCTTCAGGAAAAATAGACTTTCACATCTTGTTTCCTTCAGAGAAAAACCTGAGCCTTCTCTCTCTATACCTAGCCGCCACCTTCACCCTCTTCTTCTTCCTTGAATAATTTCGAACCTCTTAGTGATAGAGTAGTGCCCACACACAGCAAGTAGTACATCAATCATAGTGAGGAAGATCGTGAAGAAAGACATTCAACAAGAAGGAGATTCAACATTAAAGGAAGGAGAGAAAGAGATCCAGGTTCAGATCTTGATAATACTCTGCGAAAGAAAGGATACAAGGGTTAGAGATCTGAACGGAAGGAGACATTTTATTCCGCTGCGCCCAATGTATGGTTTCTCATACTTTATATGTGTTTAATTTTATAATCGTTTCAGAAGTTCATATTTAGGGTGTTAATCAACATACTTGTGATTAGATCTAAGATCCTGGTAAAATAATATCCAACAACAAACAAATGAATGAAAAATACTTCTGTTTCTTTATTGATATTAAATAAAATGGATTACATTGAAATGGAGTTTTATTTAGGGCATAAAACCCAACACAGACATGGACTCACATGATCAGAAATACTTCATCTCATTCATAGATGATTACTCACGCTACATGTATATCTACTTACTTCATAATAAAAGTGAAACATTATATGTCTTTAAGATATTTAAAGCTGAAGTAGAGAAACAATGCAACAAACAAATTAAGATAGTGAGATCAGATAGAGTAGGTGAGTATTATGGTAGATACACAGAAGCTAAACAAGCACCTGGTCCATTTGTGAAGTTTCTTGAAGAAAATGGGATTGTTGCCCATCACACCTTGCCCAGTACACCCGAGCAAAATGGTGTTGCAGAAAGGGAAAACCGAACATTAATGGACATGGTGCGGAGTATGCTTAGTAGCAACTCTAACCTTCCTAAATCCTTGTGGACTGAAGCTTTAAAGACATCCATGTACATATTGAACCGAGTTCCAACAAAGGCAGTCTCAAAAACTCCTTTTGAATTATGGAAAGGTTGGAAGCCAAGTTTGAATCATGTACGCATTTGGGGATGTCCATCTGAAGTCAGAATATATAATCCACAAGAGAAAAAATTGGACCCAAGGACCATAAGAGGATTCTTTATAGGGTACGCTGAAAAGACTAAAGGTTACAAGTTTTATTGTCCATCTCATAGCACAAGAATTGTGGAATCAAGGAATGCAAAATTTCTTGAGAATGCCTTGATCAGTGGGAGTGATCAATCAAAGGACTTAGGTCCTGAGAAAGATCCTTCAAAACCTTCCACTTCAAAAGCAAGATTGATAATGGTCAACACTCCTGTAGTTCATACGAATGTTGAACAACCATTACCAATCACTGAAGATCCACAAGTTGGTAATGATAATCTAGTAGATTAAGATGTTCAAGAGTTGCCTTTAACTGTTGAACAATCTGTTGAACCAGCTGCTGCTCCCCAAGAGCCTGTTGGTGAAGTCTTAAGAAGATCTACTAGACCTCTCAAACCAAAGATTTACAAAGGCTATGTTGTGTATTTATTAGAATCTGATATTGGAATTGGAAATGATCAAGAAACGTTTTTACAAGCTATGAATAGTAGAGAATCAAAATTTTGGTACAATGCCATGGATGATGAAATGAATTCTATGAAGTGCAACAAAGTATGGGAACATGTAAAGTTGCCTAATGGGGCAAGAGCCATTGGTTGTAAATGGGTCTATAAAACTAAGAAAGACTCATTAGGGAACACTGAGAGATACAAAGCGAGACTTGTTGCTAAAGGATTCACTCAAGAAGAAGAAATTGACTAAACGGAGGCTTTTTCTCTTGTATCAAAGAAAGATTCCCTCAGATTCATCTTGGCATTAGTTGCTCATTTTGATTTAGAGCTGGAGCAGATGGATTTAAAAACTGTTTTTTTTTTTTTTTGAATGGTGATCTAGAGGAGGAGGTATACATGAAACAACCAGAAGGATTCTCCTCTAGTGAAGGTCAGGATTTGTTATGGAAGCTTAAGAAGTCCATCTATGGATTAAAACAAGCATCCCGCGAATGGTATTTAAAATTTCATGATGTCATCTCTTCCTTTGGATTTGAAGAGAATGTCGTGGATCAATGCATATACCTGAAGGAAAGTGGGAGTAAGATTTGTTTTCTTGTTTTATATGTGGACGCTATTCTTCTTGCATCCAATGATAAATGGTTTCTACGTGAAGTGAAACAATTTCTTTCAAAAAACTTTGAGATGAAAGACATGGGTGAAGCATCCTATGTCATAGGCATTAAGCTTCATAGAAATAGATATTGAGGTATCATAGGTTTATCTCAAGAAGCCTACATCAACAGAGTTTTAAAAAGATTTCATATGACAGATTGTTCACCGAGTGTTGCTACAATTGTGAAGGGTGATAAATTGAATTCGGGCCAGTGTCCAAAGAATAATTTTGAAAGAGAAGAAATGAAGAAGATTCCTTATGCTTCTGTTGTCGGAAGCCTAATGCATGCCCAAGTGTGCACAAGACCCGACATTGCTTATTCTGTCGGAGTGTTAGGAAGATTTCAGAGTAACCCGGCGATAGACCACTGGAAAGCTGCAAAGAAAGTAATGAGGTATCTTCAAGGTACTAAGGATTACAAATTGATGTTCAAACGAACTGACAATCTAAAAGTAGTTGGCTACTCAAACTCAAATTTTGCTAGTTGTACTGATTCACGTAAATCTACATTTGGTTACGTGTTTATGTTTACTGGTGGAGCTGTGTCCTGGAGGAGTAACAAATAAACTTTGCCTGCTACTTCTACTATGGAGGCTGAGTTCGTTTCTTATTTTGAGGCTACATCACATTGTGTATGGCTAAAGAGTTTCATTTCAGGCCTTAGAGTGGTTGATTCCATTGCAAGGCCGTTAAAGATGTTCTGTGACAATTCAACTGCTATTTTCATTACTAAGAATAACAAAAATGGAAGTCGAAGCAAGCACATCAACATTAAGTACTTAGCTATTAGAGAACGTGTTAAAGAAAATAAAGTGGTCATTCAACACATTAGCACTGAATTGACGATTGCCGATCCTATGACAAAAGGCTTGCCACCTCATAAATTCAAGGATCATGTAGAGAACATGGGACTTGGTTCCCTTATGTAATTTGTACAAATAAAGTTATTATCAATGAAACTCTTATTATGATTTTTCTCATATTTATGCGCATCTTAATTTTACATTTGAGAAAATTTCAGAGGACTTGAATAAACATAAAATTTAGGGTTTATTCACTTCAGTACATTGCCACATAAAGTAGATTGTTATATAGTAAATGTACTGTAATACATGGAAGATAATGCTCGACTCATAATGAGGACATGTCGCTATGATTCGTATGTTTATTATATAATGAGGAACGTTGGGTTTGAATATTTTAGTTTAAATGCTAACCAAGTGGGAGAATATGAGAATATTTATTTTGGGAAATATATTTCTATTAAAATAAATAAAATAAATAATTGATTTTCTGATAAATGAATATTTTATATTCATTGAATCTGGACAAAATCAATTATGTAATATTCTATATATGGTCAGATTTTTATATTCATTATCCGATTTGATTTCCTAAATTAATTGTCAAAATATTCTGACAATTAATGTGGCGTAGATATTGATAGTGTATCTCACCTATAAATATAGGGTCTCGGTCCCCGAGCTTCTCACTCATTCTGATTATTCAGCAAATTCCATCTAAAGAGAGTTGAGAGAGCGAGGAAGCCCGAACTCCAATACCGAAGCTATCGCAGGGATTGAAGCTCAAAGATCAATGGCTGGAGGTATTTCGATCATTCATTGCATATACATTTTGATATGTTTATAGTTTTTTCGCATTATATATCGTTTATCTATATGTTGTATTTCATATACTATATTATAGTCTAACAAGCCTCACTCCTTCGTTTAAGGGGTGGTGTTAGGAATAGTGTGTAGGTGGTGGCACACTGTATATCTACTGTTGCAGCAGTACCCAATCATTATCAATGATTAGCTGTCATATTTTTACATTCCAGAATATTCTCTTGTTACAAAAGGTTGTTATGCCTCGTTTTCTATAATGCCATGTGGCATGGCAGTGCCTAAATGGCTATTTTGTATTCATCTTTTGCTACATAATGAATTCTAGTACTCACTCTCATTGAGCAAATCCAATTTGTCCTAGTTTTCTATCTCATATAATATATTATATGTGCCAAATCAATATTTTAATTTATATTATATAATAACATATATAATATAAGATATATATGTAAACATCTTATAGACCACCCCTCCCATAAAATTCTCGAGATTCTTCCTAAATGAGAAACTCTTTCCCAATCCACTCAATTCCAACTTAATTTAGTTATTCAAAGCTTTATCTCCTCACAATTCTCTCCCCCTCATAATTACATATATATAAAAAGCCCTCAAAACCATTCTAAACAATCGGGCTTTGTTTGTAGGTGAATGACCACATTAATTAATTAATATTATTAATGATTAAGAAGATGACTAATCCCAAAGCCTCCTCCTCTTCTATTCTCTTCATGCTCGTTGCCATTTTCTTATTCTCTTCATTATCATCATCCTTAGCTTTCAACATCACAAAACTCCTTGGCCAAAATCCTGAGCTTAGTACATTCAACAACTACTTAACTCAGACAAAGCTTAACGATGAGATCAATCGTCGCCAAACTATCACTGTCCTCGTTGTCGATAACTCCGCCGCAGCTTCCCTCTCCGGTAAGTCACTCGATGTAATTAAGAAAATCTTAAGCGTTCATGTGATTTTGGATTACTACGATGTTGAGAAAATTACCAAGCTTACTACCTCAAAAAAGACATCTACCGTCACTACTCTCTTCCAAGCCTCCGGCTCCGCCGTTGATCAAGAGGGTTTTCTCAAAGTCGCGCTGATCAACGAGGGTGAGATCGCCTTCGGCTCTGCCGTAAAGGGTGCCTCTCTAAACGCCAAGTTAGTCAAATCTGTGGCCGCGCAGCCATTCAACATCTCCGTTCTACAGATCACTGCGCCGGTCCAAGTACCGGGCATTGAGTCCAGCCCATCACCACCATCTCCAAAGGCAGCTACGCCTTCTGCGGCTCCCAAAAGGGCTCCCGCCCCGTCAAACAAGTCCGGGGCTGCTCCTTCCCCATCCAAAAATTCTGGGGCCAATACTCCCGCCACTGCACCTAGTACTGCTGATGCACCGGTTGCCGATACGCCGACAACAGCCGCAACTTCGCCTGCGCCTGCTGCTGATGAACCCGTTGCTGATAATGCCCCAGTGAGTTCGGCTCCTCCGCAAGCTGATGCTGCAGCTGATCCACCGGTTTTGTCGAATTCCGGGGTGGTGAGGCAGGGGATGAAGATAGGTATTGTGGCGGCGGCATTGATGTTGTGGTTGGTTGTTTAAATTGTTTAGTGTGTAAGTGATGGTATAATAAAATCATGTATATGAAGAGGATAGAATATTGGTATGTGAAATGTGAATGTACGTATATAAAAATTAATTATATTTATTTCTATATATAAGCTATGAGCACATTTATTTGGAAAGCAACTATTTATTTATTAATTTATTAAAATTAAAAAAACAAATGTTACTGAAATAAGCATTGTTATTAGTTATATTATATAATATCTAAAATGTTGGTGACTGGATATTAAATTTTATTAATAAAAATAAACATTTATTCGCCAAAATTAATAAACATGTTATAAAATAATATAATATAATATAAAGTAGATGAGAAGAAAGAAGAAGAAGATGAAGAGAGAAAGAGAAAGTGAATGAGAATTTCTGAGTTGTTTATTCCAATGGGGTGAACCCCTATTTATACAAATACAAGAGTGAGATATTAAGAAACTAAGAAAAAGGGAAACTAAGAAAAAGATGAATGTTGATTACAATTAATGGTAATAAATAAAAGATTTGGACATCCACATAATTAATAATATTTATAACACTTCCCTTTGGATGTCCATAATAACTGCCTTATTAAAAATCTTGCTGAAAACTTGATCAAAGAAAAAGAGTATAGTGTAAACTAACTCCCCCTCATTTAAGCATTTGTGGAGATCTTCTAATCGACGAATTTCGATCTTATCTGCCGTCTTCTTAAATGTTGATGTTGGTAATAACTTTGTGAATAAGTTTACAAGATTGACACTTGATTAAATATGTTGAACACCAATATGTATTTTCTTGAAGCGTATAAAGAAGAATTTCGTGGAATGTGTTCTAACTCTATCTCCTTCAATGTACCTCCTTTTAGTTGAACGATGCAAGCAGTATTATCCATAGAGAATTGCTTGGGTTGATACTTCTTTATTGAGTGCAATCTATATGTTTCCCGAATATGCTATGTCAATGTTCTCACTCACACACATTCTCTACTTGCTTCATAAAATGCAAGTATGTTAACATGATTTATAGTTGCCTCGTTAAAAACCTTGCCAGAAAAACCCAGTGGGACAAAATCTGAGCTAGGGAAAAAGAGTACAATATATATTTCATATTCATAATTATTTGCAAGTTGCCTCGTTAAAAACCTTGCCAGGAAAACCCATTGGGACAAAACCTGAACTAAGGGAAAAAGAGTGCAACATGAATATGTCTCCCCCTCATGCACATATGATCCATAATTCTTTTGGTGATAATATATCTCATAAGATTATTGTTATCACTTTTAAAATATCACCATATATAATCTTTGATCATATATTTTCTATAACTCTTCCAGAGTATGTATGGACTTTCTAAATTATAGATGAGGGGTTCGTGGAACATTAGTCTTTATCCAACTAATTGTATCATTCATGTGTGTACACAATTTTGTTCATACGAAAATTTAAAATTTTAAGTAGATATGAACATAACACATTAATGATAATATAAATTTCATTTGTGACAATGATGGTACTCCAATACCATATATTTGTTCCATCTTGTTGTATGATCTTAATTTTCATATCAAATGATCATATATCTATAATTCTTAATACATATGAAGTACTTCACGACTTCAATACTAATGAACAAACTTTATACATTTAATATTTCTCGATATACAAAAGAAATAAAAGTTTGTTCTTCAATTAATCAAAAACTCTTCAAGAGTCTATCACAACGTATAATTTACGTATTTATATTGCATAGACAACCATAGGTATTTTTCAAATAATAATTTACTTACATGTCTTTATTTCATACAAAGATCTTTGTCATATAGTGCGCGCGACTTTGAATTTATATCACTTAAGACATGTATTAAATTCTTCTAGAATTTTTAGATAAGGCTTATTTCAAATTCTCACTATATTAGGAGCTCCAAATAAATAACCTTTTGTTGCAACATTTATCTGACGCTTATAAATCCTCATAAAATATATTTCAGGCTATAATCAAATCATGATTATATTTTCTCAATATTTAAGCCTTACTTCAATCAATCTCATGTCTATGCAAACTTTGTACAACAATTCATTATGTACAAATACATATATGCAAATTTCTCATTAGAAATATTTATTTGCACACCCTACAGGTCTTACTTCACTTTATGTGAGTAAATTTGCACAGATTGCGTCATAATATTTTGGCCAAAAATCAAAATGTATGTCGATGATTCTCGACAAATCTAATACCATGATCCTTGCTATCTCATGTTAGTTTATTGCATATGCAAACATTCAATATTTATTGTCGACAAAAATTTCAATAAATGATAATTTCCTCCCATATTGACATAACTTATAGAGATCTCTTTAAATTACATATTTTTCAAATATGTTTATCATTTATAGGTACCTATATAGAATCACTTCAGGGATTCAATTATGATCAAATGTGTTATGTCTAACTTCTCTTGGGAGTCTTTTCGAGTACCGTTTTCATCACGGTTATCATTTTAATACTTTATAACATTAAGGTATCTCCATGAGTACCTCTAGATTTAACAACTTCAGGGCAAATCAAATGAACATTTATTAATAATTTCTACATTGTTCATTTACGCTTCGGTGCGTTTTCAACTCATTCTATCTCAACTTTGAATAATATTGATTTGCGGTTGGTATATATCATTTTGAACTATATTGTTCTTATATACTTTGTGCAAGGATCATTTTTCAAAAATTATCATCGATCCCAACCGCTTCTCTCCCCCGATCGAGAGAAATTTTAAAAATTGTGATATCTAATAATATTAATATACCGTAGGGATTTCGGTATATCACAATGAATCAATATTTGTTTAAACTCATATATACTATATGACATTGAACTTCAGTTCAATAAACTTCGCTTCAAGTTCAATTCTTATGAACTTAATTCATTTCTAAGAATGAGTCATACGTGTATAATTAGAAATACATAAATTTACACATTTTGTAAATGCATGATTATATAATCTTATCACATCGATAAGAAACTATGCAATAAAAATCTAACAATGGCTCAAGATTGTTAAGAAAATATAATTTAAATATTTTCTATGTGGAAATATATGCACATTCTTCTTTTGAGCCTTATAAATAACAATGAGAAGAATCTTCTGGTTCTTCAACAAAATTTAGTCAAATTCTTTGACAATTTATTGCATATGATTGATCATGTCAAAATAATTCAATTCATGAACTTCAGGTTCACTATAATTTGTATTTCAATGAAACTTTCACAAGGTAATGTAAAATCACTACAACATATAAGTAATCATAAAAAGTTTCATTTTTATATACACGAATAATATAATTATATTATTCTCCAAAACATATACACTCTTCAGGAGTCACTATTATGTTTATCAAACTTTATATTTCTTCAGGAATCACTATCATCAATTCAATGATGTGTATAATTTAAAAGATACATGACAACTTCATCATGTTATTGTAATGGTCAAATAGATATAACCATAATATATCATTCATTTTTCCTGGTATCTTTTTAACAAGTCGTCTAATTTATTAATAGACTATTCATCAGTCTAATTATCATGACTTGATATATTATATATTTAAATGTACAACCAGTACATATAATAAGTTATTTCTTATCACTTTTATAACTAAATAAAAGTTATACATCTAGGTACATACAAATATATTTTACTACTCCAAGTAGCAATTGTATGTAAGACTTCTTCAGGAAGCTTTTCAAATAATCATTTTGTGATTCTTTATCACTTTGATTATATTGGATCACTAACAAATATTAGTAAATTATATATCCACTTTTGGGAATATGCAAACTGAATTATATAGTAACTATATATATACATATCATGTACTAACAATAGTTTGAAACTATTGATTTCAAAAAATAATAAAATATGTATATATTAATTTGCTTTTGGCATTGCCAATATATGTGAAATCTATATTCTTTGAAATAGAATTTCATGTCTATTCATTCTCTTTAGGGAATGATATTTAAATATTCTAAATGTACAATCAATTTGTACAATTCACACTTATTCAATAATCAAATATACTTTTATCTTGATTATAAGTGTGTCCGTACTACAGGTACGCGACTACTATTATTCAATCCCACACATGATATATAGATTTCATGCACTTTGATTGTGTGTGGTATTTCATCTTTTGGTTGTTTCCAATTTCTTCTGGAAATATTTGAGTAGCAAACAATGCCATTGATTATTTAAAATCATTACATTCACTTCGGGGAATGACGTTGAACAAGTAGAACATTATTATAAATTTCTTAAAAATTTATTACTTGTTCATCCATAAAAATATAAGAAATTATTCAACAATTTCTTTTACGATATTTCAAAGAATATATGAATGCAATTTTTTTTTTGCATAGTCTCCAAGATGTATGCAAAATTTAATCTTTAATATATGTCAGATTCAATAATTTCCAACATTGCAAGTAATAACAATGTATAATAACATGACTAATACGAGGAATCTTTAAAAGTAATTGACTTCAATTCGTATCATTCACTTCAGGGAATGATGAACAATAAATACATGCCTCATGTATTTAAATAACATTAGTCATGCTCATTGTTATTCTTATACTTTGATGTTTCAATGCAATTTTCTTAATATTCTTTTTGGATATTCAAAACCCACTATAAAATTGCATCAATAATAATCATTTTTAATGATTCTTTAGTTGTATTCACATAAATACAGTCATTTTTTTTTTGACAAATATAAAACATTTACTTCAGGAAATGTTTGTCAAAATCTATATCGATATTAGATTACTTTTCATTGCCCTCAAAGAATACAAGAACATATATATAAATATGTATTCATCTCTTTCATTATATATCCATCAACTATATAATGAATATTACGTTTGCATAATCTTCAGGATATATGCAAGATTTTATTGAGGACGCATAATCATCAGGATATATGCAATATTTTATCGAGGATGCATAATCTTCGGGATATATACAATTTTTTATCGATGATGCATAATCTTCAGGATATATGCAATATTTTATCGATGATGCATAATCTTCAGGATATATGCAATATTTTATCGATGATGCATAATCTTTAGGATATATGCAATATTTTATCAATAATACATAATCTTTTGGATATATGTATAATTTATATAGATTTTCTCTATCATATCATAGGCACACATATATTGTAAATATTATGAATGATAAGAACATAATATATATATGAAATTAATAATAAATATATAAAAACATATACATACATATATAATATATAGATATATAGATAAAAAGAAAAAGGAAACCAAATAATTCTTGAAATTGTTTCAGTCAGATGAGTATATATATAAATATATATTTAGTGTATCGTGACTTTGAAACAATTCAAGAACTTTAACAAAATACTTACATTGGGTCTTAGGCAGAGATTCATGCTTGAAGCTTGGGCAGAGACTCGTGCTGATAACGTGTTATAAAATAATATAATATAATATAAAGTAGATGAGAAGAAAGAAGAAGAAGATGAAGAGAGAAAGAGAAAGTGAATGAGAATTTCTGAGTTGTTTATTCCAATGGGGTGAACCCCTATTTATACAAATACAAGAGTGAGATATTAAGAAACTAAGAAAAAGGGAAACTAAAAAAAGATGAATGTTGATTACAATTAATGGTAATAAATAAAAGATTTGGACATCCACATAATTAATAATATTTATAACAAAACAAACTTTTTTCCTAGAATTTTTGCTAAAATTTATTTATAGTAATATTATCTATAATGTTGCTAAATGAAGGCAATAGTACTTTTTTTTATCTTTTTTTTGAGTGTAAGTAAAGTAATATTACTATTATCTGCCGAGAAAAATAAATTAATGTAATAAATAAATTGTCACTAATTTTTAATGTTTTTAGAGCAAAGGATAATATCTATTAATAGGCAAATCCGACAAAATTTATCACATGAAAATATAACTTACATAGAAAAATCAACAATAATAGACTTACAAAATCGTTCATAATAAAATAGAAGAAAACCCTAATAACGACTTGAACTATGTATCCAATGAGCCACAGCACGATCAAGCATTAAAGAGATGTGAAGTATAATAGGTTTCTAAACTAAATAGACATGTGACAGATTCCCAATTAGAGATGAAAATTGAGCGGTTAATGTACGGGGAATGGAATTCCCGCCCCCATCCCCGCTACTTATTAATACCCTCATCCCCGCCCACTACAAGAAAAGGGATTTTTTATCCCACTTTTTACACTTGGAAAAATAAAAAAATGGGATAATAGATATGGTGTAACTTTTAATCCCACTTTTATATTTGGAGCTTGAAAGAAATGAAATTTAGAAGTTCTAACAAGGGTCTCGTTCGGCAAATAAACAAAAAACTGGGTTGGAAGGGTCATTTTTATGTATTTTCCAAACACAGCCTTAACATTTAAGAGAAACTTTTTATCCCAATTTATATGTAAGAACCGGGATAAAAAGTTCTCAAAAAATGGGCTTAAAAAAGATGGAAGAGCCCAGCCAAACCCTACCTGTTTCGTGCCGCCCCCTCTCTCTTTCTGAAACCCTCTCTATCGTGCCGATCATTTGCCTCTCTCTGAAACCGAAAGCTTCCCAAACCTCCTTCTCTCTTCTCAACCTCCATTTTTATCCAAATCTTGAAGCTTTGATCTTAGGTATGATGAATATGATATATATATATATTTGATTTTAATATATGTTCTACTCTATATTTTATTTATATATTGAAATGGGTGTATGATTCTTGCTTTGTTTTGTAAATATCACATGATTTTGTGATATTAAATTCGATGTATATATATTTTCTTTAGCTTTGGTTTCATCCTTTTCATCAAAATTTTTTGTGTATTTGGGATGGCATGGATTGTAACGGATTGTCATAGATTTTTTCATCAAATTATTAAGCACAAAAAAGATAAAATAGATAAATACCATTTTATTCTTTGACTTGATAAATTTACATTAATGGTCACTCTCAACCAATTTTACCATTTGGAGGGTACAATACAATTGTGCACGAATTTATTTTCACTTTCTTATCATGCTTATTTCAACTGTGTATCAAACAAATCAGTCTCCAAATCTAAAGGGTGATGAGTAATAACACACCAATAGTTGACATTTTAGCCTCACTCAGTGATTTCCCTCTGTTCTCTCTCTCTCACACATATATATTATTTTATTTTTTATCTGCTGCTTTTTAAAATGATTTTTTCTACAGCTTTCGCTCTCTCTCTCTCTTCACTCTGCATTTTGAGGTATAAGCTGATTTTCTTATATATGATAAAAAAATTATAAAAGAAGTTAGGTTTAGATTAGATTAAATACCATGCATAATTTTATCATCAATGAAATGTTAGTGATTTAATTGAATGCATATGCTTAATGTTGTTATCGTAGTCCATTTAGACATTATTTGCACATAATTCTACTCGGTCTTATGCTTTCGTTTATTCTCTAAATTATTGAAATATTGAAAAACTATATGAAATTTGTAATGAAATTCATGCTTGAATTATATTTGTGCAGTTGATCTGAAATAGATAGAAACAAGGCAAAGTTTTGAGAAAACATGACAAGTCTGTAGCAAATTTCATAGGAACCTTTTTGAACACTTTCAACTACACATTGCTTTGCATTTGCATTTTCACATTTGCTATATTACCTGTGTTGGGGGTTAGTCATATCAAACACTGGAATTTGTTTTAGTAAAATTTACTCAATGATACTTAACAACAATTATTTTCTCAATTGAACTTTGTAGAAAAGAGTGATTATTTTTTTGTTATGGCTCTCGTTTTTATGTAGTCTTTTTGTGATATTTTTCTTTTTTGTCATGAATTATAAGAAGATTGATTTGTTCGGTTTTCATTGATTTTCAACATTTTAAGAAAGATTGCATCACCTAAAACATGCACATCCTACTAGTTTTATCAAAAAAGTAGATAAAAGATCACATGTATGCTTTTAAATTCTTTAGTGGGATAATGTTGTAATAGACTTGGTTAATCAAAAAACATTTTGTAGTATACTTGTATAAATAGAATGAGTGATGATTGTATATAATGATTCTATTTCAGACTATGTTGGGAAAATTTAACTGATTTTGTTGATATTTCAGCATTTGGAAATATTTTAGTCACCTTAAATGCTTACTAAGAGACTAATAATAAGATTGGTTGGCGGTGACATAGCTAGGATGGTACATAAGTTTTCTGGTTTCATCTTCTTACTCTCATTCTAAATATAAAATATCTTTTTGATCAAATTTTGAAATCCTAGTAATATTTCTTTTTCTTGTAAATTATTACAGCTAAAAAAATGGTTGTCCAACCTACTTGTTGGGGACTTTAGTGCACTTAATTAACTAGATTTTCAATCCAACAACTTACCTTTTTCTCCTCTGCCAAATACTAGTGAAATTAGACAGTGGGATGTCATGACTCAATTAATCTAGCTGCACTTATGAACCTATCTATCTTGTTATAGTCACTATTTTATTCAGTTATATAAAAACTTAATTTTCCTTTGATATTGAAATGTTTGATTCCAACCCAATAATGGAAAACTTGGGGCTTTTGCATCAAGAAATGGGGTTGGTTTTCTAAACATTGAGACTAGAAAAGTTCATTTCACGGAAAGGTATAGATAAATCCATTATTTAAATTAGCATTTTTATCTACTTAACTAGTTATTTATTAAAATTTATATTTTTAATCAGGTACAGAAGGAAAATGTTCACTATCTCAGTGTTGGGCAAACTAAGAGAATGATTCATGGTTTGAAATATACACTTTTAATTATTATGATATTTCTTTTTGGATACAATTTTTGACAGTTTTTTGCTTTCACATGACACTCCTATGAATGCCACAACTTATGTAATCTTAAAATTTGATTCCAAGTAGACCCTGTGTTTTAAAACTCACTCTGGATATTGTCTTGAAGTTTTCAAGTCATTCTCTAAATGCTAATGTGATTGTGTCTCAGTTTATGTATATGTGATAAATATTTATGTTTGCTATATTTTATTTTTCCATAATCTAGGTATAACATGGAGTGATGATTGTGGTATTGCAGATTCAAAGCCTGTACTTTCAACACAGTTTGTTACAACAATGTTGGTCTTGGATACTTGGAAATGCTTCATGTAGATATATTCATTCCTAACATCATTGGCGTGTTTTCCTTATACATTTGGAGCTCTTTGCTGTGAAGGATAAATATCAAGATGCATGTTTTATTATATGTAATCCCATCATTTGTAGCTTATCCCTTTATCCTATTAGTTACTAATAAATTCATGTATTGTACACAAAAATACTGTTTTAATTCAAGGATTTTATCATAAAATGCAAACTAAGAAGTGTTTCTACTTTCATAATTTACAATTTGAATAGCTAAATAGATAGTAAAGTAAGTGTAATTTGAATAACTCATCTCTAGAGGAAAGCAACAGCAAGAAAATAACACTAATACAATTAGTTTTTTTTGGTATTAAATATGGAGACTTTCAATCCCGGTTTGTAAAGAAAAATGGGATTAAAAGTGGCTTTTTATCCCAGTTTTTTTAGAGAAAGTGGGACAAAAGGTTACTTTTTATCCCAGTTTTTTTTATTAAAAGTGGGATAAAAAGTACTCTTTTATCCCAGTTTTTATGAGAAAACTGGGATAAAAGGGTACTTTTTATCCCGGTTTTCTAATAAAAACCGGGATAAAAAGTATTCTTTTATCCCAGTTTTTTCATAGACTTTTTATCCCACTGCCATATATCCCGGTTTTTATTTTAGCGAAAACCGGGATAAAATGCCTTAAAAACCGGGATTAAAGACCTTTATTTTTAGTAGTGGCCCCATCCCCGTCTAATAACCAACGGATTCAGGGTAAGGGAATACCCATAACCTATGGGGAACCCATCGGGTATCCATTAAGGTAATTAAAGTGAAAAAAATAAATTAATAATTGAAAAGAATAAATTAAACTAATATTCTCACAAATATTTATTATGCAAGCATAACTTAGTAGAAAATAAAAACTAATTATGTCTTAAAGTTTGAAAAAACAAAACAAAAAAATCATAATCCAAGTATAGGATCATAGTCTCATACCTCTCAAGTCTCCCAACAAATTATACAGTAAACAAAGATGAAATTAAGAATCGAGAAGAAAAAATCTTTACACATATAATCCACAATGATCATTAGTTCACTATCGTCATTAGATCTTCATAATTTAAGCATATGATACATAATTTTGATTATGGATGATAATTTTGATTATCAATGATATATCTTTATATATTAAAAGTGCCTATCTAACGGCAATTCTTGGTTTAACAGAATATGCTTTACAAATAAAAGAATATTCTGTTAAATTTAACCCCAAAAACAATCGTCCACCATTTTTTGAATCGTGACTGTCAAATCTACATATTCTCTCTATGAAAACTCTTTTGTTTCTCTTAAAATTCTCACAATCCAAAATCCCAGACACCGGTCTGGCTTTGATCCGGGGATTAAATTGAATCGTCGATCCTTTTCTACAGTTCCTCGGGAAAAGCCTTCGCCTCTTTCTCTTTTTGCGTTTGGATTTTGGTGTGATTGAATAGTGGTTTGTGTTTGGCAACCGCGAAAACAGGTGAAGCGTGATTCTGTAAAAACGACGACGGCGACGACGGATCTGTTGGTGGAGAGTCGGAGTAGCTCTGACTGTCTGGTAGGCCTGGAGTGCTTGCTAGACATAGTCAGAGCCCTGGGTATGGGTTCGTGTCTTTCGGTGGAAGGAGCATCTGCCGGGGCCGGAGGTCTTCTTCCTTATGGTTCGGCTTCACCATCATCACCCGGAGGAAGGAGTAGGGATAGGAGAAAGATTCGAAGGACAATTTCTTCTAATTCGTCTTCTTCAGCATCACCTTCTTCTCCCTATTCCACAATCGATTCACATATAGAGAAACGGCTTCACCGTGTTCCTGGTCGGATTTGCTTGAATGGCTGCTCTGATGTCACCTCGCTTTTCACAAAGCAAGGGCAAAAGGGGGTCAACCAGGATGATATGATCGTTTGGGAGGTACTTTCCGCCATCTCTTTCTTTTTCTCTGATATAATTTTGAGGGTTTTGAAAAGTTTGAGAAGAGATTGATTTGTTAAAAAAGAAAAATTGGTTTTTTATGGTTAAATAATAGTAAGGATTGAATTGGCTTTTATCTTGGAGTGAAGTACATTTTTATTTGGATTGCCATTTGAATCAAGGGTTGCTGTTTAAAAGGATAATGAAAAGTAAATGGCTTAATCATTACACTTTGTAAATATAGTTAATGTTTTGCCTTCTGGGCTTTCAAATCAAGATAGACTTTTATGCTTTGGAATTTATGGTTTTCTACTGCTGTGTTTGCGTAATATATGACTTCGCCTCTTTCTATTTTTCGATTAGTATCTATGTTTCCTTTATCTTCTTCGATTTTCATCGATCGGTTCTTAATTAAAAAATCGGAGAAGAAGATGGTGTCGGCGAACAAGGAAATGGTGGTCTATTGCTTCGATACTCTTGTCTCCTACTACAACAACGAAGAGGTTCCTCCTCCAGCCTTCGATGATGGTCAACAGTAATTATTCTTTTCCGTTTTTTTTCTGGGTTTTTTTTTATTTAATTAAAATATCATAGAATATGCATGTGGAATTTAAATGTTTAAACACCATCTTTTGACTGATCATGATCGTTTCAGCTTAAAAGTTTCTATCTTTTTAAAATGATAATTGGGTTTCATCTGAAATTATTGAAGTGATGAAAGTTTCATAATTTATATTGTGTTGTGTGTGGTTGAGTGGCGTTTAGTTTTTAAAAAGTTTAAACCTTTACGTACTGAGTGGAGTTTAGCTCTAAAGGGCGATTTGGGATTTCATTTTTGTTACTGTTATTGTTATTTTTATGGGTTTCGTTTTGTCTTGGTGTTTGAATTGGCAATATTGCCTTTCCTGGGTTTCCTTGTGAAGACTAAGGGGAGTTTGAACAGTTCATTTGCTTGATCAATTTGAGTTCTAACTGAGGGTCCTTTTTTCATAATGTAGTATTTGTTGTGACTCGATAATGCAACTGAATGGTCAAGTGTGTACTCAATTCAATAAAATCATTATAGTTTTCTTAAGCTTTTCTATTAGTGATGTTCGAACAGGGGAAGATATTACATTGGAATAAAGGCTTAATCTTTGTAGTTAATAGTTTTGTGTTTTTTCAGCAAGATTTGTCACATCTCCAATGTTGAAGTCATTGGAGGTTAAAATTTCAGATTCCCCATATGTCCATTGTAAAAGATAATAACAATCATAGTAAGTTTAGTCACTTTGAAGCATAATGCTAAAATTTGGGAGAAATGGGACTGTCTGCAGTGAAATTCCATTTTGGCTGTACTTCTTTGCCTATGTTGTTCTCTTTCATGGTGCTTATATTATGTTGTTCTGTTCTGTTCTTTTCTCATAATTTCTTAAATGTGAGACATTACAATAAAAAAAGAGGAAATTTTTAGTTTCATGGTCTCTATACATAAATAAACACCATATAAATATATTCTTTTCACATAATTTCTTGTTAATGGAAAAGTTACGAAGTAGAATTGTAGATATCTACATTTTTTTTCTGTGAAAATCATAATATATTTTACTTTGGTCTTAGCCCATTGTTTGTCACTTGGAAAAAAGCTGTAAATGGTGGGGACCTCGTCTACGTGGATGCATTGGAACCCTGGAAGCACGGTGGTTGGTTAATGGGTTCAAGGATTATGCTCTAAACAAGTATCGTAAAAAAAAATGAATTTCATGTATTGTTCTAATGGTCACAAGCCAAATCATGTAAATTCATCTGCTTGTATGTTTACTGTATCTTTCGGTATTTGAGAACTATACCTCACACACAAAATGGTAGAAAGAAACGATAGCCGAGTTACCTCAATTCTGTATTGTTTTAGGAAAATGTACATTCTTGCTGAAATGAAAGACATGAATCGACAGGGACAACATGCATGGGATATTTAGACCAAGATTCTTATAATCTTCTTACTGTCAACATGC
The DNA here is from genome assembly GCF_029168945.1 of Cannabis sativa. NCBI lineage: Eukaryota > Viridiplantae > Streptophyta > Magnoliopsida > Rosales > Cannabaceae > Cannabis > Cannabis sativa. The sequence continues at coordinate 12,960,793 of NC_083607.1, forward strand.
GCTTCGTTTTGACCGATGATGTTCTTAGCTTTACTTTGGTGTGATACTTTGCAGTGCTTTGAGGGATCGTAGATTTCCTCCCATACATGCCAAAGAATTGCCCTCTTTGGAGTGTACAGTTTCTGTATTGACTGATTATGAAACCGGTGACAACCATCTTGATTGGGAGGTATGTGTCTCTTCATTTTGGATGTTACCATGTTCTTACTCCAGAAACTTTTAAAAAAAACTTTAAATTTAATTTCTATTTAAATCTTTTGGCAGTAATATGTGATTTGTGTACTTTAGTATATGTTCAAACATTTAATTCCTACTGCTATATATTTGAATGTAAGAACTTTAGTCCTTTGATGGGTTTGGTTATTCTGTGGTGATTGGATCAATCTCTTTATTCAATATGAGATTAGCATGCTCACATAATATACTGACACATATTTATTCAATATAATTCCATGGTACGGGAGATACGATTTCTAATGAAATCCTTAGTTTTAGCATTACTTTTGCTTAATTCAGTTTTGTATATGGTGAAGGCCCTTTTCGGTAGCTTATATAAGTGTTTTTTTAGACCAGGGCCAATAATGTTTGATGGATATTTGAGTAAAGCTTAATCTCTATAAGCTTTTTCGTACTGGTTTAGCATCTTAATCAAATCAATAACAGTTTCAATCTGCTTGGATATAACCTTTTACTGATTTTGGTTTGTTCTATAAACGCGAAGCAAACTCTTATGTTATGTTCAGATGTCATGTTTTTCTTTCTTATTCTAAACTAACTATATGTGATTGTTTTAAACAGAACTACCATGGGAGAACGCTTCAAGGTGCCTTGACTTGTTTTGTTGAGCCCAAATCAATGCTGATCGATCCATTGCAAAAATATCCCAGTCAAAGGAAAAGCAACAAAAGAAGTTGAGTTGATTGCGGAAACAAGAACAAGAGTCTGAAACTTAAGAGCTTGCAGTATGGCATTTGTATTGTATGTGCCGTTTTGTACAGGATCATTAAAGAAAAAAATGCAAGTGCAACAATGTTGTCTCTGCCAACAAAACTCATGGCTAATGGATTATAGGTATACATATTTACTATATTTGTGTAATTAATTATTATGCTATGTATGTATAAAACTCTTGATAGCTCTATCATAAGAAAAAAGATTAAACAACAGACATAAACACAAACACACACACCCACACACATTCATTAACTACTAAGTAGAAAAATGGATTTTAACAAGTTAATAATTTTGTCTACTCTCAAATTCTATTGCACTGTTTTTTTTTTTTTGTCTTTTGTCTTTTCTGTTGGTACTTTACAGAAAGACAAGCGGATTGGTAGATAGATTTTTTTGTTTTTCTGTTTTTGTTTAAATATGAATTTGAATTAAATATATATTTTTTGTATTAAATAAATATAAATTTGTTTTCTATTTAAAAGATATTTGAATTATATTTAAATTACTATTTTTTATTTTTTATTTTTTGAAACAGCTAGATATTTTTAGTTAGGCCTATAAATATCACCATGAATTAAGGAAACAGTTTTATAAGATACTTATTTTTCAGCCTTTCATAAACCACTACCACCATAATACTCCCCATGGTTTAAACTTCAAAGCCAGTACCTCGTTGCACCATTCATGACTTTTGAGGGCAGCACAGTCGCGAGCCACTGTCATTGACCAAGCTAAAATTTTTCAATATTAGTTTTATATAAAGCTGGACATAAACTTAAACATAGCTTTATATACTCTTATTTGAAGATCAAAACTTGGTATATATCCTTGTGTGTCTATACCAACATTTCAAATTATTATTTTCTATTTTATTACTGTGTACTACATTACTATTTTCTATTTTTTCTTAATGCAATCAATGATGTTCTTTAGATGTTTTACTATTTCCTAAGTCCTATTGGCTTTTTTATTTCTTTGGTGTTTGAGAAGTCTATGCAATTTGATTTGGAATTTATTTTTTGTATTAAATAAATATACATTTTGAATGGAATTGGATGTAGAGCGTTTGTATGGTCATTGTCATTTTTTATTTACAATGTCGTTTTTCTTGTAGGTTCCTGCCATTTATTGTCGGTTTAGATTATTTGTGTCGTACTCTCCATTTGAATATCAGGTATTTTTTTTACTCATTTTAATTTATATTTTTTAATGTATTTACTGTGATATTTAGATTATTTGTGTCGGTTAAGCACATAATAACTAAATTAATATTTGAACTTCTTGCATATTCATACTAACCGTTACATATTTTGTATAAATTATTAGTGCAATGACATATGTACAACTCGACGATGGTACAGAGTTGCTAGATGCTGTGATGTTCGGTGATATTGCAGAAAACATATTCTCATGTACTGCAGTTCAATTAAGATCATATTCGGACGAGGTAACTATAAAAAAATAAATATGTAAAATTTATACATTTTCGTACATAGAAATACATTAAAACTTATAACTAATCATTTTTTTTTTACAGAAACATAAGTGGTTTGTCCAAAAAACTACGAAGCAATTATCAGCCAAAAAATGGAGAATTCAGTTGTACGTAGATGCAAACCGAACAATGACTTCAAAGTACAATCAGTTCACCATTCAATCAGTTGAACCAATGGAAGATTAGGCAGAAGTTACCTTTTTTTTTTTTTTTTTACAGTAATTTTATTTTATTTAGTGTTGAGACTTTTCTTGGTGCCGAGCTTCTTTTTCTTTCTCTTGACTTGTTATTTATGGATTTACATGGAGTAGTGTATGCAAGTATTTCATATACCCAATTTTCTAAAAGTAAATAATAAGTATTATTTTATTATGATTTATATATACTTAATTATATTTTACCAACCAATTACAAATATTAATTTGATAAAACAAATTATTCGTATGATCATGCCTTTACATACAATCTAAATAAGAAGAAATAAAAAAAAAAACTAAACTTTACCTAAAACTAATATTTACGTGCCTCGGCACGTAACTCCTACCTAGTATACTATATATAGGTTAAGAATAAAAAGGAAATTATATATATCTATATCGGGGTCGAATATGGTGCGGATAGTATTATCCCCGCCCCCGCCCCATCCCCGCTTCGGGTATTGAAATTATCCCCCACCACCGCCCCATTAACCACCAAGATGGGGAATCCCCACCCCATTAGAGGCGGGTCCCCGCGGTTACCTATCCCCGCGGTATAAATATCCATCTCTATTCCCAATGGTTATCAACTAATAATCTTTTAATAAAAATTGAGAAATAATAACACCATTATTTAAATCGTAAATACAGGAAATAATAAAATTAATTATGTTATGATACTCAATCATAAAAGATTTGATCATGAAACATAGGGTCAATAGCAATCCACGAATCCCATAGATCTGACCACCAAAGAGAGTAATCAAATCGTCCTCATCGGAGTTGCTTTGATCCATCGATGAGACACTAATGAACTAATAAAAAATAAAATTTGCATCACAAGACAATAACTAATCTCATTAATCTTATAAGACAGTGAAAAATCACCATTATTATAAAATAATAAAAAAAAGAAATGAAACTTAATATAATCATAAAACTAAAATTAACAAAACAAAGATTAGAACCCATGACACCCAAATCAACTCTCAAACACTCATATCTAGAAAACCTTTGAATTCTTGACCAAACCTCAAACTCTCACGACATCAAAACTAAAACACTCACCGAAGGACCTTGCTTATCCACCATGAAACTGTACAGTGAGACCACCAGATGCAAAAATCCCCAACAAACAGACCCCTTGCCCATCATCTTAGAGAATAGTCCCTTCGTAACAACCAGGAAATATAAAAGATCCCTAAAGACAGTGCACTATTGACGTCGACACACACCACCCAAACTACACCTATCTAGGATTGGAACTGTCAATGAGAGAAGGAGAAAGAGCCCAAAAAATAGACAAAGAAAAGAGAAGAAAAGATTGTTGGTTTTGTGGTACTAAATATGGTATGCAGCAGAATAATAAATTCTGAATGTCATCGTACCACTCCTCAAGATCACCATAGGTGTATACATTAAATATGAAATAAATAGACAAAAAGAAAGTTTACCTCTTGAAGCTTGTTGAGTCATAAATCTTGACTAGACTTCTAAGCCACACACGCTCCCTAGATTGGCAAGAATAAGAAAAATAATTAAATAATTTAGAGAGACATAAGCAATTTTTAGTAGTTCACCCCTATATTAGGATAGTAATGGGGCTACGTCTACTTTAATTTTTATTTTTCATGAGATGGTAATTACAGTAATAGATTAAGTATCAAAAAACTTTAAACTCTAGAAAGAGAAACTCTGACCTTGTGGGTAGTTTTTTGAATGTGAAAAATGAGCCAAGGTTCTCTACTTTTATAGGTGAAGGACGCCCACAAAAATAGGAAAAAAAATACAAACAAGTTATTTTCCACCATTGATGATGATCTACCAGTGAACTTAGCTTTTAATGGTAATGGCTAATTTTTGGTGCCCGACGGGTCTCACAGCGGGTAACTCGGAGCTTATTTTTGTAACTCCCTTGAGTGAATTTTGATGACGATAACTTTAGAACTACATCTGGAGTGTGAGACATGACATGATAAAGCACTTAAATAGCTTCAAAATACAAGGTGAATCGCATCAATTGGATAAAATTGAGTGAGTTATGGTCATTTTACTTAAGGCAGTTCAGGTCCCAACGCCCCGGTTGACATCCCAGCACCCAAGTTTACATCTGACGTCAACTTGGACACTGGGTAAGTGTAGAAACGTCCAAGGGATGTCCTTTAAGATGCCTAAGTGATAGTTTGACACCACTTAGCTTGACACTAGTTTTTAGAGATGTTGTTTTGCGAAAATGAGAGACTCAAAACTCTTCATTTCTAGTTGTACCTGGAAATGAAAAATGCAAAGTTATGAATTTTATTTTTCTGACTTCATAGATCATTGTATTTTTTAAAAACTAGACGGATGGTTAAAACCTTGGTACAAACATTGGATTCAAGTTGTAGTCATAGCATGCCAACTTATAAGTTTCGAGTTCAAGCGCTTCAACCACGACGTATGGTCCTTCCCAATTAGGCTCGAGTAGTGTTGCTATTGCATCTTTGATGTTCAAGGAATACTTGTCGTAACACCATGACTCCTAGCTTAAATTTCCTATCTTTAACATTGGAGTTATAGTGTTTTGCGACCCTTTGCTGATACGTCGCATTTTTAAGCTCAAACTTTATTTGATCTCTTCAATTCCTTCTAGGGATTTGGCCAGAAGCTGATGGTTAGTATGCTGGTCATATGTAAGTCCTTGATATGATGGAGATGTGAGCTCTATGGGTATCATGGCTTTGTACTTGTAGGTTAGAGTGAAGAGTGTGTGACATGTTTCTTTTTTTTCTATTGTGCGATGTGCCTATAGTACTTCGGGAAATTGTTCAGGCCTATTCCCTTTTTCTTGCTCTAGGAGTTTCTTTAGCGTATCCTTAAGAGTTTGTTTGATTGCTTCCACTTTTCCATTTGGTTGTGGATAGGAAATTGCCAAGAAACTCTTAATGATTCCATGTCTGATACAAAAATTAGTGAAGAGGTTACTGCCAAACTGTGTTCCGAGAAATGATGAGCTCAAAAAAGAAATACTTGTAAAGGCTCATACTACACCTTATTCATTGCATCCAGGCACCACTAAAATATATTAGGACTTAAAACCCTATTATTGATGGTGCATAATGAAGAAAGACATAGTTGACTGTGTGTCTAAGTGCCTAACTTGTCAACAGATCAAAGCAGAACATTAGAAACCGACAGGGTTATTACAACCATTAATGCTTCTTAAGTGGAAGTAGGAGGAAGTTACAATGGACTTTGTGGCTGGTTTACCTAAAACCATGGGAATGTATGATTTAGTATGGGTCATAGTGGACCGCTTCCCAAAATTAGCGCACTTTTTACCAGTGAAAACAACTTATACCGTGGATCAGTATGCAGAATTATATGTAAAGGAAATAGTTTGACTTCATGGAGCTCAAAAATCCATCGTTTCGGATAGAGATCCAGAGTTTACATCAAAATTTTGGGTGAGTCTTCATAAAGATATGGGTACAAAGATGAAGTTCAACACAACTTTTCACCCTCGGAACGATGGACAGTTTGAGAGGATAGTACATATATTAGAAGATTTACTACGAGCCTGTGTTATGGACTTTGAGGGTTTATGGAGTAAATACTTGCCTTTAATAGAGTTTTCCTACAATAATAGCTATCAGAGTACAATTGGGATGGCTTTCTATGAAATGTTTTACGATAGGAAATTTCGTTCCTCGATTCACTGGGATGAGACTAGGGAAAGAAAGTATTTGGGTCCTGATTTAGTTCAGCGAACCAATCAAGCAATATCCAAGATCAAAGCTCGAATGCCTGCTTCACAAAGCAGGCAGAAAAGTTACTCAGATCCTAATTGCATGGACGTTGAATTTAATGTAGGGGTTGGACCATGTTTTTGTACAGGTTTCACCAATGAAAAGTATAAGGCGCTTTAAGAAGAAGGGCAAGTTGAGCCCTAGGTTCATAAGGCCATTAGAGATGCTCAAAAAGGTCATACATGTAGTGTATCGGCTAGCCTTACCACCAGAGAACGCAAAAGAGGAAGCTGAGAAGGCAAAGAGGGAAGCCGAGAACGCAAAAGAGGAAGCTGAGAAGGCAAAAGAGGAAGCCAAAAAAGCAAAGGAGGAGGCCGAGAAGGCAAAAGAAGAGGCTGAGAAGTCCATCAAAGCCCAAGCTGATGAGTTTGAGAGGAAGCTTACTGAAAAACTTCCTGAGAAAGAAGTTGAGACTGTAGAACGGTGCGATAAGATTGGTTTTTGCACTGTATATCGAGCCTGGCTTTGAAACCCTAATATGGATACTAGCTTCTTGGAGGAGCAGGAAGAGGAAACTTTAGCTCTTTGCGAGAAGACTAAGATGGAGGAAGAAGATGGCGAGGTCGAGGAAGAAGAAGTAGAAGATCTGTCCAAATCTCCCAGCATGTAGACTTTGTTTTTATTTATCTCCCTTTTCTCTTTTAGAAAATGGCCCTTTGGCCGAGACAATGGTTTGCCCCTAGCGGCACTTATTTGTAAAGACAAATTTGCAAGGTTGGATGGCCAACTTTTCTTTCTAATGCCTCGCACTTTTTAATATGCGGATGTTGGCTTGCGTTTTATTCACAATATAAACTATCACATGCATAAAGTTTATTACGGGTTTCCATTGCTTGTCCTTTCCCCCGACGTTAAGTAATCAATTTCCTACTTTACGTGCGAGCAGCTTATGTGCTCGTTCCTCATTCTGCGAGCCATCATCAATTCCACCTTGCAATCATCGGAAATGATCTTATTTTAAGAAAATTCAAATATATTTTTAATAAACTTGTCATCTTGTATATATTTTCATTGCTTACATGAGTAGTTAAATTTTCTACCCATGTGTTGGGTTTAAGTATTTTTTCAAAACATTTGGATGTCTCGTTTAATACTTTCCCTTAGCACGAGCCGTTAGTATTCAGCTTTATGCGCTAGTCATAACTTTTGATTTTCCTTTCTCGTCAGATAGGTTATAAATAAAAAATTACAGTTGTTTGATCCCTTTCTCGTCAGAAAGGTTTGATCAAACGATTCGACCCCTCTTCCGTCAAAAAGGTTTGGTCAGGGAGTTACAACAATTGAACCCTCTTCCGTCAAAAAGGTTTGGTCGAGGCCCTTTTAAAAAGTTTTCAAAAAAAAATTATTGTTTTGAAATGATGGGTTTGCATTGTACTATGTATTTTCAGATCAATTCTGATTAATCATACATATATGCCCCTCAAGTAATTTTACAGGATTTACGCTTTGTAATTACTTGTTTGAAAGAAATAATTATTTTATTCACAACGAAAATTCAAAATATTTCATCAGCACTGTGATTTACATTCATTAATCTCAAAAGAACTTCCCCATTTCAATTGATTATTTTATCAATCCTCCGGGAGCGCCTGGTTTCGATAAAACGGGTTTTGATGTTCAAGGTCAATCCCTAACATACACCCCCAATTGTTTTAATATCCATGGTCAATCCCTGACATATCCTGGGGTTCCAGGTGAAGTAATCTTGGTTTTAGATCTGTCTTCGACTGCCACTAGTTGACGTCCAGTTATGGCAACCATAGCGAGCTAATATCTACTGAGGTCGCAATGTTAGGTTTTATGCCCTAAATAAAACTCCATTTCAATGTAATCTATTTTATTCAACATCAATAAAGAAACAGAAGTATTTTTCGTTCATTTGTGTATGTTTTGGTTCAATTTATCAATTGCTTGTCTATTTGATTTTTAAATTCATCTTAAACCATTTTCACATACTTGATCATGTTTATTGTGCTGTCATCACATTGGAAAGTAAACATGACTATGTGAATAAAGTTTCCTAGATTTATCAGACACAGGGTTTTACTGATATGATAATCTACAACAAGAGTTTACTTGTATTTGGAGAAATACTATGTTCTTTCCAGAACATTGGTTAAAGTAAAGCTCAGGTTGGATGCATGGAGTATGCATCGCAAGGGACCGATATTGAACTTTGACTTAGATTTAATTAAACTTACCGTAAAATCTATTCAAGTCAATATCGCCAAGTTGATCCTACATCAAATGTTCTTAATCCTGTTATGATTAGGCTCAATCTTGAAAGGCTATTCGTGTTCTTTGATTTGTTAGTTAAGCCTACTTTTAGGTCAGGGTGATACGTACATTTTGGGAACACGGTAGTGCAATTGAGTGGGAGCGCTAGCATAAACATGGAATCTATAGCTTTTATCTGGCGAATAGTAAGCAAAGGATGATCTCCTTCGAGCTTGACCAAACGAACATAAATGGTGGAGTACTCATTTCACATAAGCTGAAATATCATTTATACGGGGTCAAGTGTTTTAAGGATAAAATACATAGTAGGCTGTTACGGTGATCTAATCCCTTTACAGTGTAGATCATTCATATAGAGGATAATTGATCACATTAGGATTATAACAATGGATAACTAATGATGCGTCTATATGGTGAAACATATAGAGCATTCTATATACTGAGAGTGCAATTCTAAGTTCTATGCATGGATTCAACGAAGAATTAATAAGTTAGTGAATTTTAGTGCTAAATTCTTGATCAACTTATTGGAAGCTCGGTTATATAGACCCATGGTCCCCGCACTAGTTGAGATAATATTGTTTGTAAGACTCATGTAATTGGTTTTGATTAATCAATTATAATTCACAAATTAGACTATGTCTATTTGTGAAATTTTCACTAAGTAAGGGCGAAATTGTAAAGAAAGAGTTAATAAGGGCATATTTGTTAATTATGATACTTTGTATGGTTCAATTAATAAATATGATAAATGACAATATTATTTAATAATTATTTATATTTATTAAATAGTTAGAATTGACATTTAAATGGTTGAATTAGGAAATTGGCATTTTTGAGAAAATCAGATACAAAAGTGTTAAAATTGCAAAATTGCAAAAAGCAAGGCCCAAATCTACCTAGCCATGGCCGGCCACTTTAGTAGGCTTTTTAAATTGATATTTTCATTATTTTAATGCCAAATAATTCAAACCTAACCCTAGTGGAATGCTTTAAATAGATAGTGAAGGCTTCAAGAAAATTACACTTCTTCTAAATCAGAAAAACCTGAGCCTTCTCTCTCTTCCTTGGCCGCCACCCTCTCTCTCTCTTCTTCCTTAGAATTTTGAAATTACCCTAGTGATTAGAGTAGTGCCCACACACAGCAAGCAATACCTCAATCATAGTGAGGAAGATCGTGAAGAAAGATCATCAGCAAAGGAGATTCAACATCAAGGATTCAGAGAAAGAGATCCAGGTTCAGATCTTGATAATACTCTGCTACAGAAAGGATACAAGGGTTAGAGATCTGAACGGAAGGAGTCATTTAATTCCGTTGCACCCAATGTAAGGTTTCTTAAACTTTATATGTGTTTAATTTATCGTTCTAGAAAGTTCTTATTTAGGTTGTTAATAAACATACTTGTGAGTAGATCTAAGATCCTGGTAAAATAAATTCAAAAACTGGCCTCAGAGCCATGGTAATTGATTTACTTGCAAGAAATTTGGACTTTAAAACGATTGTTTGTTTGTTTTTGGATGGTATCATGTTGTATTGAGTGTTATTTGATGATTGATTGGTGTTTGTGAATTTTCGTGAAACATAATTGAATATCTGTTTCTAGAATTATTTTTATTGGATAGTATGGAAAAAATTAAGCAAGTTACTTTTTTACAGAACTCAATTTCGATTTAATTTGAATTAGTTATGATTTTTTGAAAATTCGGAAAAATCGGAGTTGTGCTGAAATTTTCCTGGGATCGTGAAAATTGTCCGTACAACTCACAATTTTTTTGTTTTTCTTCGATTTTTCATGCTTTTTCATGGAATTAACTTCCGATTTTTTGTGTAGTTCTATATTTATACTATTACTATTCCTAATTCAATTCTAATTATCATTATGAATTAATTTAATATTTTTTAAATTTAATTCAAGATATTAGTGTAATTTGAATTTAAAATAGTTAGTATCTATCTTATTTGCTTAATAATATCTTATTTTTAAATTTGATTATATCTTATCTTATTTTTAAATTTAAGGTCAGATTTTAAATATTTTAAATTTAATTTTTTTTTAATAATTTGACCTTATTTAAATTTAAAATAAGATAACTATAATCACGTAATTTTAAAAAAAGATGTAAGATATTTTGCTAACTCTTAAATTTTGTTATTTTATTTATTTAAATTACATTTAAAATCTGAAAAAGATATTCATTTATCTTTTTTAATTTTTTATTTAATTTTTATTTATAAAATAACATTTAAATTTTAAAAGTAGTTAGCAAATTTTTGAAATGATATTTAGGTTGGTTGAAACCTAATTTTTCAAAATTGTAGGTTTAATTTTAAATTTAATTAATTTAAAAAAATTTCGAATTATTCAAATGTTTTTTTTGAATTTTCGAAAAATAATTTTTTTTATTTAATTAATTATTTCGAAATTAATAATTTAATTTAAAATTAAATAAATCCTACATCCAACTATCCAGCTAACCTTGTTGCAGGAGTATGTGTTTTAGCTTGTGTGTAAGTTTTCAAAGCCTATTATTACTTGATTGCAAATAGCCATGATTTCCTTTTGTCAGATCTATTGATCTGATGGCTCCGTTGGTCAAGATAATAATTTGTAACAGGTATATTTACAAACTTCTTTCATCTGTGTATGACCTAGCAACATGATAGGACCCATCCAAAGTGTGCCTGTGTGAGCCTATGTGTTTAATTTTATTATAGATGCATATAGGTTGTTGTTGCTAAAATAAATTATCATAGTTCTTGATAGAATTTATTTAGGCCCATTTAGTTTTTGGGCCTATTCAATTAATAACAGTTGTTCTTATTAAGGTTAAATTCCTCTCTTTTGGGCCTTGTGTGAGAGTTGGGAGCCATAATAGTGGGTACGACATACTGAACCCAGCACCCCCTCACATGAACCACCCCAATTGTGAAGGCCCATTTGCCTGATTTGAATAAACTGTACTAGGTTAATTACACTAGTTTAACCTAATAAAATTGATTAGCAACATAATTAATTTCATTTATTTTGAAATTAATTTAAGAAAACCATTGTTTAAAAAATTTTATATTCTAAGCTAAACTATATGTATTTTCTTGTATTTAATTAAATATAGAATTATAACCATCTAGATTCTTTCTGAAGCTTAATTTAAATTTTTCATTAAATATTCCTATTTAAGTTGATATTTAGTTATCTACAACTAACCAACTTAAATCTGAATATCTTTTGGATTTAAAATTTCAAAATTAAGTTGAGGAATTTTAGGCATTGGTTATCAAGATTCTTTAAGATATTTTTTAAGTTAATATCTTTTCGAATATTAACTTAAAATAGAATATTTTTAGATATTTTTTAGGTTAATATCTTTTCGAATATTAACTTAAAATGGAATATCTTCAAAATTAAGTGGTTACAACTTAATTTTAATTTAATTAAATCTGATTTGAAAGATATTTAAGTTGATTTTTTAGATTTTTCTAAAACAACTTAAACAAGGTATTTTCAAATTTGTTCCATTTAATATTCAAATTTATTTTTTGAATTTAATTAATAATTGAAAATTAATTAAAGTTGATTTTTTATTTAAACCAACTTTGATTTGTAATTTTTCATTATTATATTATGGAACTTGTTCGATATTTATCTGAATTTATTTTTCAAATTTAAATAATAATTGAAAATTAATTAAAGTTGATTTTTTTTTATTTAAACGAACTTTAATTTGTAATTTTTCATTATTATAATATCGAATTAAAATGATTATACAAAATACATATAATATTTTTAAATAATGAGCTTTTAATCAAGAGACATTCGATCTCCATTGTGGGTTTTACACCGCGTTTGTTTTAGTGAGTAATCCTCCCTAATGGAGGAACTTTCATTAGCAATTTCGCACCGTTTAACCTCGCATGATAAGTAGTTTGTAAGTGTTTTGTATGGTATGGATCACCCTAATGGTGGCGACCATACTTGACTTGGAAGTTATGAAACAATGGTAGAAGCTCATAAGATAGAATTGCCTTGACTCTCGCCTAAACGGGACAACGCTGAATTCCAATCTTGATCGAATAAAAGGTCGCTAGAATGGTTATAATTTTAGATGAGTTGACAACTCTATTCAATGGATGATGCTTTGACTCTAGCCTAAACGGGACACTGTATCAGTTTGTTGAAATACCTTGGAAAATAAACTATGTTAGATTTAGTATTTCTATAACATATGTCATTACTTGTTATTTTCTAAACTGTGTATGAATTTATGAGCCAAAACCTTACTTCTGTTTTATTGATGTGTTGTAGTGTCATTATGAATTACCCTCACCCCGATCCTCTCCTAGTTACTATCTTAGCAAAAGAACTCTATAGTGTGAAAATGCATCCTGGTAGTTGCATTAACTCGCACCTGTTGATGATGAATCTGAAGTTCCAAAAGGCAAATCTACTAGGAATTGATTTATCAAGAGAACAATGGGTCCAACTCATCCTTAATAGTCTTCCTCCGGAGTATAATGAATTTGTTATCTCTTACATGATCAACAATTCTAACTCCTCCGACATGGACAAGCTCGAAGCAGAATTACGAGCCCATGAACGGAACTTGATTGCAATGGGTCCCCCTGGGTTTGCAATCCATAATCGAAGGAAAAGGACTAGGTATGAAGGATCTAGCAAAGCTGCTTCTTCAAGTACAATTATCAGACATGATCTTCTATGTTTGAATTGTAATGAAAAGGGACATCATGAAGAACGATGTCCCAGGCTTCTAAACAATTCAAACGAAGGTAATGCTTTTGTCTTTGAATCATGTGTTTTAGAGAACGACAAATCCATCTGGATTGTTGATTCTGGGTCTACTAACCATGTATGTTCTTCACTTCAGCTGCTTGAAACTTGGGAAAATCTGCTTCTAGAAGAGTTACAGCTTAAAGTTGGCAATGGCGAATTAGTATCGGTCAAAGCTAGAGGAAAAGCCCGCATCAAGTTTCAACAAAGATTTTTAATTTTAGAAAATGTTTTATTTATTCCAAACTTTAGTAGAAACTTGATTAGTGTCTCATGTTTGCAAACACAATCTTATATATTGAATTTTTCTAGTACAAATTGTACAATTTCTCGTAATGGATTTCAAATATGTGTTGCCATAATGGAACAAGGGCTTTATGTTTTAAGACCGAGTACTCAAATCTCACTAAATAGTGAACTTTTCAGTGTAGCTAGACCTAGAAACCTCAAAAGAAAAGAGATTGATAATGATGAACAAACTTATCTATGGCATTTACGTTTAGGTCATATAGGTTTTTATAGACTCAATAGGCTCACCAAAGACGGTCCATTGAAAAATGTCGTCTTAGGTGAACTGCCAGTATGCGAGTCCTGCCTAGAAGGAAAAATGACTAAACGTTCTTTCTCTGCAAAGGGAGAGCGTGCCAAAATCCCTCTAGGGTTAGTGCATTCCGATGTCTGCGGACCTTTGAATGTCAAAGCCCGAGGTGGTTATGAGTATTTTGTCACTTTCATTGACGATTTCTCTAGATATAGTTTTCTTTACCTAATGCAAAAGAAATCTGAAACGTTTGAAAAGTTTCAGGAGTTTCATGCTTTGGCCCAAAACCAATTAGGTAAATCATTAAAGATCTTGCGAACTGATAGGGATGGAGAATATATGGATATGCAGTTCAAAGATCATTTAATTGAACTTGGAATTGAATCCCAATACACTGCCCCAAGCACTCCACAACAAAATGGAGTTGCAGAAAGAAGAAATCGCACTCTTTTGGAAATGGTTAGGTCTATGCTGAGTTATTCAACTCTGTCTACGTCCTTCTGGGGATATGCTATACAGAAGGCAAATGACATTCTAAATGTTGTTCCATCTAACGCAGTCCCTAAGACACCCGTCGAACTTTGGAATGGTCGAACACCTAGTTTACGCCATTACAGAATTTGGGGGTGCCCTGCTCATGTCTTAAGAAAGAAAGAAGGCAAACTTGAATCACGTACCGAAGTATGCATGTTTGTCGGAAATTCTAAAGAGACTAGGGGTGGACTATTTTATAGTCACAAGGATAACAAAGTGTTTGTTTCTACAAATGCTACTTTCCTTGAAGAGAACTATATTAAAGACTATAAACCGAAAAGTAAAGTTGTTCTAGAGGAATTGCTATCAGATATAAGTCCTTCCAATGTTCCGTCCTCTTCCACTCGTGAAGAAGACAATCCCACTCCCTCAGTTGAACCAACTGAGAAATCTACTACTAAAGTTTCTGTTCAGAAGATCACCGCACCTCGTCGTAGTGGGAGGATTTCAACAAAACCTGCTCGTTATGGCTTGGATGGTGAAATCAATATGGTCGTAGGTGACGATATTGAAGACGATCCATTAACCTATAAATAGGCAATGGCTAGTCCGCAACGGAAACGATGGACGGCATGGATTCAGAAATGGATTCCATGAAAAAGAACAAAGTCTGGGAATATGTAGACGCACCTGACGACTATCATCCGATAGGATGCAAGTGGGTTTACAAGAAGAAAAGAGGAGCTGGAGGCGAAGTCGAAACTTTTAAAGCTAGACTTGTAGCCAAGGGTTATACCCAAAGAGAAGGCGTGGACTATGAGGAAACTTTTAGTCCTGTTGCCATGCTCAAATCCATCCGAATTCTTCTCTCCATAGCTGCTGCTTTCGATTATGAAATCTGGCAAATGGATGTCAAGACTGCGTTCCTTAATGGGGTACTTGAAGAAACCATCTATATGGAGCAACCAGAAGGTTATGTTCTTCCTGGGCAGGAAAAGAAAGTTTGTAAATTAAATAGGTCTATCTATGGACTTAAGCAAGCTTCTCGCTCATGGAACAAAAGCTTTGATGAAATCATCAAGACCTACGACTTTCTTCAGAATGAAGATGAACCTTGTGTTTACCAACTCAAGGAAGACCAAGTAGTAGTATTCCTGGCCCTTTATGTAGATGACATTTTGATCATTGGAAACAATGTCAAGAAAATGACTCACATCAAGGAATGGCTCAACACTCAATTCGATATGAAAGATTTGGGTGAAGCAGCCTATGTTCTTGGTATTCAGATCATCAAAAATCGGAAGAACAGATCTCTTGTCTCTCTCAAACAACCTACATAGATAAAGTCTTAGAGAGATTCTCCATGAATAACACCAATGGGGCAAACATGCCTTCTAGATATGGTATTCGTCTATCTAAGGAACAGTCTCCGACTGATCCTCAAGAGATAGAGGACATGGCGAAAATTCCCTATGCCTCTGCAGTTGGAAGTCTAATGTATGCAATGCTATGCACTAGACCAGACATCTGTTATGTTGTTGGACTCGTGAGCAGGTATCAGTCTAATCCAGGACTTGAACATTGGAATGCAGTAAAGTATATTCTGAAATATTTAAAGAGTACAAGGAATCTTGTGTTAGTCTACAAGGGTGGTGCTTTAAATCCCATAGGCTACACTGATTCAGATTTCCAGGCAAGTCTTGAAGACAGGAAATCTACATCTGGAATGGTGTTTACTCTTGGGGGTGGAGCAGTGGTTTGGAGAAGTGCTAAACAAACTGCGATATCGGACTCAACTATGGAAGTTGAATACATAGCAGCAGCCGAAGCTGCTAAAGAACTTGTCTGGCTAAGAAAGTTCTTCACCAGCATAGGTGTTGTTCCTGGAATGGAAAAGCCTCTGGTACTACTCTGTGATAACAATGGAGCAATAGCAAACAGTAAAGAACCTTGAAGCCACAAGAGAAGCAAACACATTGAAAGGAAGTATCACATTATCAGAGAATACGTGGCAAGAGGGGATGTACTAGTTGAGAAAGTTGACACAGAGGACAACCTAGCTGATCCATTTACCAAAGTCCTAGCCGTGACAGCCTTTGAAAAGCACCGTCCGAATTTAGGATTGATTGATATGTACTAATTAGTTTTATATTAGTGCAAGTGGGTGCTTGTTAGGTTTTATGCCCTAAATAAAACTCCATTTCAATGTAATCTATTTTATTCAACATCAATAAAGAAACAGAAGTATTTTTCATTCATTTGTGTATGTTTTGGTTCAATTTATCAATGGCTTGTCTATTTGATTTTTAATTCATCTTAAACCATTTTCACATACTTGATCATGTTTATTGTGTTGTCATCACATTGGAAAGTAAACATGACTATGTGAATAAAGTTTCCTAGATTTATCAGACACAGGGTTTTACTGATATGATAATCTACAACAAGAGTTTACTTGTATTTGGAGAAATACTATGTTCTTTCCAGAACATTGGTTAAAGTAAGGCTCAGGTTGGATGCATGGAGTATGCATCGGAAGGGACCGATATTGAACTTTGACTTAGATTTAATTAAACTTACCGTAAAATCTATTCAAGTCAATATCGCCAAGTTGATCCTACATCAAATGTTCTTAATCCTGTTATGATTAGGCTCAATCTTGAAAGGCTATTCGTGTTCTTTGATTTGTTAGTTAAGCCTACTTTTAGGTCAGGGTGATACGTACATTTTGGGAACACGGTAGTGCAATGGAGTGGGAGCGCTAGCATAAACATGGAATCTATAGCTTCTATCTGGCGAATAGTAAGCAAAGGATGATCTCCTTCGAGCTTGACCAAACGAACATAATGGTGGAGTACTCATTTCACATAAGCTGAAATATCATTTATACGGGGTCAAGTGTTTTAAGGATAAAATACATAGTAGGGTGTTACGGTAATCTAATCCCTTTACAGTGTAGATCATTCATATAGAGGATCATTAATCACATTAGGATTATAACAATGGATAACTAATGATGCGTCTATATGGTGGAACATATAGAGCATTCTATATACTGAGAGTGCAATTCTAAGTTCTATGCGTGGATTCAACGAAGAATTAATAAGTTAGTGAATTTTAGTGCTAAATTCCTTATCTACTTATTGGAAGCTCGGTTATATAGACCCATGGTCCCCGCACTAGTTGAGATAATATTGTTTGTAAGACTCATGTAATTGGTTTTGATTAATCAATTATAATTCACAAATTAGACTATGTCTATTTGTGAAATTTTCACTAAGTAAGGGCGAAATTGTAAAGAAAGAGTTAATAGGGGCATATTTGTTAATTATGATACTTTGTATGGTTCAATTAATAAATATGATAAATGACAATATTATTTAATAATTATTTATAGTTATTAAATAGTTAGAATTGGCATTTAAATGGTTGAATTAGGAAATTGGTATTTTTGAGAAAATCAGATACAAAAGTGTTAAAATTGCAAAATTGCAAAAAGCAAGGCCCAAATCCACCTAGCCATGGCCGGCCACTTTTATAGGCTTTTTAAATTGATATTTTCATTATTTTAATGCCAAATAATTCAAACCTAACCCTAGTGGAATGCTATAAATAGATAGTGAAGGCTTCAAGAAAATTACACTTCTTCTGAATCAGAAAAACCTGAGCCTTCTCTCTCTTCCTTGGCCGCCACCCTCTCTCTCTCTTCTTCCTTAGAATTTCAAAATTACCCTAGTGATTAGAGTAGTGCCCACACACAGCAAGCAATACCTCAATCATAGTGAGGAAGATCGTGAAGAAAGATCATCAGCAAAGGAGATTCAGCATCAAGGATTCAGAGAAAGAGATCCAGGTTCTGATCTTGATAATACTCTGCTACAGAAAGGATACAAGGGTTAGAGATCTGAACGGAAGGAGTCATTTAATTCCGCTGCACCCAATGAAAGGTTTCTTAAACTTTATATGTGTTTAATTTATTGTTTTAGAAAGTTCTTATTTAGGTTGTTAATAAACATACTTGTGAGTAGATCTAAGATCCTGGTAAAATAAATTCCAACACACAATTCTTTTACAAATTTGTTTTATCAGAGTAACCGCCCCTTGTATTCTTGTGAATCACTCCCTTTTGAGATAACTGGGTGTCCCTTCCTCTTAAAGAGGAAGGTTATAACCTCGGGTTGCTCGAGTTATTGGGTAGATCGAGCTGATTATGGACATCGTCCTGCCTCTTTATATATTGTTGAAAGCGTCCTTGTGATATGAGACCTCCTATCTCATCTTTCAGCTGATGACATTCTTTCATGGTATGACCTATATCTCCATGATATTCACACCGTTTAGTTGGATCCCATTTACGCCTCGCATGTTTCATAGGCTTTGGTTCGCTAAAAATGACTTCTGTACATGTGCAAGGTAGATATTTTCTTGAGTTTCATTGAGCTCGATATATTCATCATAAAGAGGGATATAACTGTTGGGTTTCTTATCCTTGGGCAGCCTTTTAGAACTATTTTTCCTCTTTGATCCTGAGGCTTCCGAATCAAGTTCTCCAACAGTATCATGCCCCGGTGGTCTTCTGGGTTTCATGACTTGATGCCTTCTGAACTTACTCTCTAACTCGTTCATTCGCACATGGAATGAATGTTGGGTTTTATGCCCCAAATAAAACTCAATTTCAATGTAATCTGTATTATTCAATATCAATAAAGAAACAGAAGTATTTTTCATTCAGTTGTGTATGTTTTGGTTCGCCTTATCAATTATTTGTCTATTTGATTTATAAATTCATCCAAACCCTTTTCACATACTTGTTCTTGTTTATTGTGTTATCAGCACAGTGGAAAGTACACATGACTATGTGATTAAAGATTCCTAGATTTATCAGAACAATGGGGTTTTACTGATATGACAATCTACAACAGAGTTTACTTGCATTTGGAGAAATGTTGTGTTCTTTCCAGAGCATTGGTGAAAGTAAAGCTTGGGTTGGATGCATGGAGTATGCATCGGAAGGGACCGATATTGAATTTTGACATAGATTTATTAAACTTACCGTAATATCTATTCCATTCAATATCACCTAGTTGATCCTAGATCAAATGATCTTAATCCTGATATGATTAGGTTCAATCTCAAGAGTGTTATTCGTGTTCTTTGATTTGTTAGTTAAGCCTACTTTTGGGTCAGGGTGATACGTACATTTTGGCAACACGGTAGTGCAATTGAGTGGGAGCGCTAACATAAATATGGAATCTATAGCTTCTATCTGGTGAATAGAAAGTAAAAGATGATTTCTTTCGAGCTTGACCAAACGAAAATAAATGGTGGACTACTCATTTCACTTAGCTGAAATATCATTTATACGGGGTTAAGTGTTTTAAGGATAAAATATATTGTAGGGTGTTACGGTAATTTGATCCCTTTACAGTGTAGATCATCTATATAAGGATCATTTATCAAATTAAGATTATAACAATGGATAATTAATAGCGTGTCTATATGGTGGAACATATAGAGCGTTCTATATAGCTGAGAGTGCAATTCTAAATTCTATGAGTGGATTCAACAAAGAATTAATAAGTCAGTGAATTTAAGAGGTAAATTCTTGATCTGCTTATTGGAAGCTCGGATATATATGCCCATGGTCCCCACACTAATTGAGATAATACTACTTGTAAGACTCATTTAATTGGTTTTGATTAATCAATTTTAATTCTCAAGTTAGACTATGTCTATTTGTGAATTTATCACTAAGTCAGAGCGAAACTTTAAAGAAAGAGTTTATAGGGTATATTTGTTAATTAAGAGACTTTTGATAGTCTAATTAATAAATATAATAAATGATAATATTATTTAATAATTAATTATAGTTATTAAATAGTTGAAATTGACATTTAAATGGTTGAATTTGAAAATTGGCATTTTTGAGAAAAGGGGATGCAGAAATGATAAAACAGCTAAATTGCAAAAGTGAAGCCCATATCCACAAGCCATGGCCGGCCACTTGTATAGGGTTTTATCATTTAATATTTTCATTATTTTAATGCCAAATAATTCAAACCTAACCCTATGTGGTATTCTATAAATAGAAAGTGTTGGCTTCAGGAAAGTAACATGCATCTTATTCCTTTCAGAGAAAAACCTGAGCCATCCTTATAAATCTAGCCGCCACCTCTCTTTCTTCCTTCTTCTTTGGTTGTTTCGAAACAACTTAGTGATAGAGTAGTGCCCACACACAGCAAGTAGTACCTCAATCATAGTGTGGAAGATCGTGAAGAATCCAGATTCAATAAAGAAGGACATTCGGGCTCAGATCTTGATAATACTCTGTGACAGAAAGGATACAAGGGTTAGAGATCTGAGTGGAAGGAGACATATTATTCCGCTGCACCCAATGTAAGGTTTCTCATACTTTATATGTGTTTAATTATAATCGTTTTAGAACTTCATATTTAGGATGTTACTAAACATACTTGTGAGTAGATCTAAGATCCTGGTAAAATAATTCCAACAACTGGCTTCAGAGCCATGGTAATTGATTTGCTTGCAAGAAATTTGGACTTAAAACGATTTGTTTGTGATTTGGATGGTTTCATGTTGTTTTGTGTGTTGTATTGATGATTGATTGATGTTTGTGAAATTCTGTGAAAAATAATTGAATTTTCGTTTCTGGAATTATTTTTATTAGATGGTTTGGAAAAAAATTAAGCAATTTACTTTTTTACAGAACTCAATTTCGATTTTATTTGAATTAGTTATGATTTTTTGAAGATTTGAAAAAAAGATAGAGTGATCACCTATCCCACGCGCGTGCAAATGGCCCATTCCCTCGGCCAGACGCGTGTTAGGACAAGATCTATCCGAGCAACACGCGCATGGGGTGTCTGAAACCCCATTCCGTGCGCGGAAAATGCTGCTGGGATCTCCCAGCGCCGAGGTTACTCGGCTGTGACACCCAGTAGCGCGCGGGGATGGGTATGCAATTGCATACCATCCGTACAGCCCACATTTTTTTTGTTTTTCTTTGTTTTTTCATACTTTTTCATGAAATTAACTTCCAATTTTTGATGTAGTTTTGTATTTAGATATTTACTATTGCTATTTCAATTCTAATTATCATAATTAAATTAATTAAATTTTTAAAAATTAATTTATGATATTAGTGTAATTTGAATTTAAAAATAGGTAAATATCTAATTTTTTTTTTTGCTTAATTATCTATCTTATTTTTAATTTTGATTATTTTTTATCTTAATTTTAAATTTAAGGTTAGATATTAAATTTTTTAAAAATTATTTGACCTTATTTAAATTTAAAATAAGATAACTTTAATCATGATATTTTGAATAGATATAAGATATTTTGCTAATTTTTAAAATTTTGTTATTTTTTTTTAAATTAAATTATAAAATTAGAAAAAAATATTTATTTATCATTTTATTTTATTGAATATTTATTTTATAAAATAGCATGAAATTTAAAAGGTAGTTAGCAATTTTTTTTAAATGATATTTAGGTTAGTTGAAACCTAATTTTTTAAAGTTGTAGGTTTAATTTTAAATATTATTTTATTTTATTTAAAACCAAAAATATTTTTTTATTTATTTATTATTTTTGAAATTAATATTTTAAATTAAATAAATCCTTCATCCAACTATCCAATTCTATTTGTTGCAGGAGTATGTGTTTTAGCTTGTGCGTAAGTTTTGTAAAACCTATTTTTGCTTGATCTAAATTGCCATGGTTAACTTGTTGACAGATCCAATGATCTAATTTTAACCCATGGTTCAATTGTCAATAGGTCAAGTAAATAATTTGTAACAGGTAAATTTTGCATTCTTCTTTCATCTGTGTATGACCTTGTAACATGATAGGATCCATCCAAATCTGTGTGCATGTGTGAGCTATATGTTTACTTTTGTTATAGATGCATATAGGTTGTTGTTGCTAAATAAAATGTCACACCTTGATAGATTTTATTTAGGCCCATTTAATTTTTGGGCCTATTCAATTAATAACAGTTGTTCATTTTAAGGTTAAATTCCTCTCTTTTGGGCCTTGTGTGAGAGTTGGGGGCCAATAGAAGTGGGTACGACATATTTAACCCAGCTCCCCCTCACATGAACTACCCCAATTGCGAAGGCCTATTTTCCTGATTTGGATAACTGTGCTAGGTTAATTTCATTTTTTTAAAATTAATTTAAGAAAACATAGTTTAATGAATTATATTCTAGATAAACTATATGCATTTTCTTGTATTTTAATTAAATATAGAATTATAACCAACTAGATTCTTTCTGAAGCTTAATTTTATTATTTCATTAAATATTCCTATTTAAGTTGAAAATTAGTTATTTCTAACTAATCAACTTAATTTTGAATATCTTTTGAATTTCAGATTTCAAAATTAAGTTGAGGAATTTTAGAAATTGGTTATTAAGATTCTTTGGATATTTTTTGAGTTGATATTTTTTTTTTAAAATATGGATAAACTTAAAATGGAATATCTTTTAAATTAAGTGGTTACAACTTAATTTTAATATTTAATTAAATTATAATTTGAAAAATATTTAAGTTGGATATTTTAGATTCTTCTAAACAACTTAAACAAGATATTTTTTCAAATTTATTCCATTATATTTTAATTATTTATTTAATTTTGAATTTATTTTTCGAATTTAAATAATTAAAATTTAATTAAAGTTAATTTTTTTTTTAAATTTAAATTTTTTTTATAAAACCAACTTTAGTTTGTAATTTTTCATTATTAAAATATGGAATAAAGTAAATGATTAAATAAAATACATATATTTTTTTTAAAATAATGAGCTTTAATCAAGAGACATTAGATCTCCATTGGTTGTTTTACATAGCTATTGTTTTAGTGAGTAATCCTCCCTAATGGAGGAACGTTCATTAGCAAGTTAGCGCCGTTTAATCTCGAAAGATAAGTATTTTTGTAAGTTTTTTATATTAGTATTGATCACCCTAATGGTGGCGACTGTATAAGACTTACATAAGTATGAATCAATGGTGGAAGCTCACAAGATAGAATAGCCTTGACTCTCGCCTAAACAGGACAACGCTGGATTCCAATCTTGATCGAATAAAAGGTTGCTAGAATATTTATCATTTTAGATGAATTGAATACTCTATTCAATGGATGATGCTTTGACTCTCGCCTAAACGGGACACTGTATCAGTTTGTTGGAAACCTTGGAAAATGAACTATGTTAAATTTAGTATTTTTTATAACATATGTGATTATTTGTTATTTTCTGAACTTGTGTATGAATTTATTGAACCAAAACCTTACTTCTATTTTATTGATGTGTTGTAGTGCCAATATGAATAACCCTCACCCCGATCCACTCCTAGTCAATGTCTTAGCCAATGAACTCTATACTGTGAAAATGCATCCTGGTAGTTGCATTAACTCGCACCTATTGTTGATGAATCTGAAGTTCCAAAAGGAAAATCTACTTGGAATTGAATTATCAAAGGAACAATGGGTACAATTCATTCTTAAAAGTCTTCCTCCGGAGTATAATGGATTTGTTGTATCTTACTTGATCAACAATTTTAACTCCTCCGACATGGACAAGCTCGAAGAAGAATTACGAACTCATGAACGAAATTTGATTGTGATGCCACCTCTTGGTATTGCAAACTTTAATCAGAGGAAGAGGATTAAGCATGAAGGCTCTAACAAAGCTGCTTCTTCAAGTACAATTATTAGACATAATCTTCTATGTTCGTATTGTAATGAAAAGGGACATCAAGAAGAACGATGTTTGTTGTCGAGCAAAAATTCGCAACACCGAAAATGAATAATTATACTAATAATAAGAAGAAATTAAATGAAAACAATTGCGAGTATTCAACCTAAAACGGCGAGTACTCGAACTGGGAACGTAAGTATTTAATAAAAACTGGAAATATCAGGAAGACAAAGGAATATAGTGGTTCAGTCAGATTACGGTCTGCTTAGTCCACTGTTGCAAGAGTTTCGTAGGTCTCATTTCATGGTGGATCACTCCTTTATATACAAAGCAAGTGTCCAGTTAGTTACAGCAGGATTGCATTCATTATCAATTCGTTTGTACATTGATTCAGAACAATTAAACTAAAACGTAAACATTAATAAATGAATAACAGTTTCTATACACTAAATACAACAACGTATGCGACTTCTACTGTTCGAGTTGACTGTTCATATTTCGGTGTAAGCTCGCGGGCTTAGGGTATTCCTAACATTTAGTTAAGTCTAGGATGTCTGCGTTCTTGTATAGTCGCACTTATGGACATCGTATAACGAGCAGATAGAACCTAGACACGCGAGTCTATATTGGTTTATCGAGGCCGTTGGGTCACCGAGACCAGCTCGCATTATAGAGAGTCAATCTCTATGTTCTCGCAGGAGGATGGAAAGGATACTCGCACATAACCTGGTACATGCGAGTTAAATCCATTCTTTGGTCCTACATGATGCGAGTCACACGAATGCGATTAGACTTTGGTCATATTCGCATCATCTCGCTGATTTTAGCTCGGGCGAGGTCTAAACTCAAGGAATCTCTCATGGACATCTTAGCTTTTCTCGGAAAACTGAACACACATGTCCTCCAAACAGGAGTCTGGTCTCGAGTTTCTAGGTGAGAGAAATCTCACTATAACACATGCCCTTAGTTTTGCGATGTGACAGATGCGGTCATGAGGGAAACTATACGTGACAGACAGGTGAAAGGTTGTCACGAGGAGGTGACCTTTGGTTGTCCCATCGAGGGTTTCGAAAAATGACGGCTATAATTATTTCACTTTATCACATTTATGGTGCCACGTCACGAAACTCTTCGATTTTCGTGTAGGCGTGGCCATGGCTGGTCGTTAGATAGGGCGACCTTAGGCATTCTTGCTGCCACGTGTCATAATCCCAATTTATGAGGGATAAGAGTATTTAAACTCTTCGATACGAAATAACTTCCTCATTTTCCCTCTTGTTCTTAACCCCCTTTTCCCTATTTCAGTGAGATTCAAAGAAATTCCCATACTTTGTTCAGATTCCTGCTTCTTACTCTTGAATCTCTTCAGTTTCAGAAGTGACCGAAACCAACCGCAGGGAAAATCATCAAAACTAAAGGTTAATTTCGAATTTATCTGCATTTTTGGTTTTTGCTTAAAAGGGAAAACTGTATTTTTCGGGTTTTTGTATTTTGAGGGGTTTGAAAATACATGCTCATAGGAAAAATACATAGGGCTATATTTTTCTATGTAGAACTGGGTAATCCCAGAAGAAAATAGACCTGAAATTTGCATAGCCGTGAACTTTAGGAAGAATGTTTGAATAATCGCACCTTTCCCATTTGTTTATTTCTTGAATACACGCGGGTATTCGGATGAACACTTCGAATACTCGCATGCCTACTTGCCTTAGGTTTCACAGAGACTTTATCCCTTCTAGTCGTTGTTTAGAACCTAGGATTTTATATTCTCTGTATATTTTGTTGTGGGGACATTGGTTAAGTATTTCAAATGGTGGGTGTGTCGCAATATTCCAATGCTCATACGTGCGATCGTATGTTCCTTTAGGTACTGCGATATGCCCACCCATTTGGAAAATACGCCAGTGTTCCAATATAAGCTTATTCTTTGGCTAGTAGATTTGCTCGAAACGGTGGGTGTTTCCCAGTAACTTCGGGGTCATGCTCGAGAACGCATGCCCCTTGGGTCACTGGGATACTCGCAACGGTTTTTTGAGGTACATCGCTAGCTGGAGATGCGTGACACATTCACAGGTTGTGATTGGTTAGGTTCCTCGAAACAGTGGGTGTTTCCCAGTCACTTTAGGGTCATGCTTGAAAACGCATGTCGCTTAGGTTACTGGGATACACCCAGCCGTTTTTTGAGATATCCTTCTATTCGCACACCTGTGATCTCGTGTCTTGGTGGGCTGATTAGTTTTCGCAAGAATTCGAATTAGCCTTCTAAGACGATTTTACATTTTGCATGCGGGTGAGATCACTTACTTTGTTTTCGCACATTCACCACGCTGAAAAGATCTTCTATCTTTCAGATGAGCGATCTATCGGATAGCCAAATGCTTGGCTCAGGAGGCAACGCGTTCGATGGCGATCAGGAAGATAGCTTCATCCCGACCTCGATCTCAGAAGAAGAGGTCCCTACTACAAGAGACGCAGAGTTGGGCCCATTGTCTTCTGCGGATATCGAGAGAATGGTACAGGAGCTCGCTGAACTAGGGACAATCGAGATTCGAGACAACAAATCTACGGTGTCAGCTCGTGATCATCTCGTTCATTCCAGGCATGCTCTTGACGTAGAGGTCGAGGAGATGGACGACGACTGGATGGCCCCAGATCGTGAGTCGGATGAGGAAGAGGATACGGAGGGAAGTGGGAATGATTCAGTGGATAACACTCAACTGAATGAGCCTTTCTCGTGCGAGGACTTGGTCTCGCGAATCACCAAATCGGACCTTACCACTTTTACGAGGTTAAATCTGTTGCGGCTTGCCTCTTTGCGTGCTCGCTCTACCCAGAGAGCGTACCTCCCTTTTACTAACCCTGCGATTATACCTACAGAGGATGTGGTAGTCTCAATACCCATTCTTCGATGTGGAGTATCGATCCCCTTCCATCCATTCATCTCCGCTATTCTCAAGCAGTATGATGTCTCCCCTTTTCAATTGACCCCAAATAGTTATCGCATAGCCTTAGGCTTTTATGCGATGTATATGGAGTATGTGCACAGGGCACCTTCGACGGAAGAGTTTAACTATTTCTATGACATAAAGAGTGTGGGTCTCCATAACGGCTTCTATTGTTTCAGCAAATGGGCCACTTCTGAGATCAACGGGGTTGAAGGCATGGTTTATAATATGGGGGATTGGAAATCCAAATGGTTTTATGTATTTAAGGTTCTAGGGATTAGGACTGACTTTAATCGTTGAACTAGTATGTCGCGTGTTTCTTTACTTAGTCAATTTTCAAGATAGACCGGCTCGTCCTTTTTATTGTCGCAGATAGACCGGCTCGACCTACACTTGACGTGGATCACAGAGAAACTGCTGAAGTCCTTGGAAGCCTCCCTGTGCAAGATCGTGACTGGTGATTACTGTGCACGACCTTAAAGTTGCGAGAACACAAGTTGATTCAGAGAACGCGAGCCTTCAAAGAGAGCCGGTGTACAAGGAGCCGTCTGAGAAGCAACAAGAGCAGATAGACAAACGCCTCTCCAAGCAAACTTCTCGACCAACATCAGGTAACATGTCGCATGTATAAACTAGTGCGTTAAAATGTTATTGTTATTGGCACTTATCTCTTTTTGTTTTTGTTGTTGTCCTTGCAGAGATGACTTTCTTGAAGTCCGCACCAATCCTTAACCGCAAGCCAAAAATGGAATAGGGACGACATCGCCTGTCGTTCCTCAGAAGAGGAAAAGCGATGTTATGACTACTCCTACCGCGGATTCCTCAAAGAAGCTGGCTAAGACTGTACAAGACAAGGGGAAGAATGTTGGAAATTGTTTTACCAGGATCTTAGATCTACTCACAAGTATGTTGATTAACACCCTAAATATGAACTTTCTAAAACGATGAAATAAACACGTATAAAGTTTAACAAACCTTACATTGGTTGCAGCGGAATAATATGACTCCTTCCGTTCAGATATCTAGCCCTTGATTCCTTTCTGTAGCAGAGCATTATCAATATCTGAACCTGGATCTCTTTCTCTGAATCTTTGATGCTGAAACCCCTTCTTGCTAAAAGTCTTTCTTCAAGATCTTCCTCACTATGATTGAGGTATCACTTACTGTGTGTGGGCACTACTCTTACACTAAGAATTTCGAAATCTCAATGAGGAAGAGAGAGAGAGTGGGTTCGGCAAAAGATAGGGAGAGAGAAGGCTCAGTTTTTTCTGAATGAAAAAGTAGAAAATTTAAGTGTAAATTTCCTGAAGCCTTCACTATCTATTTATAGCATTCCACTAGGGTTAGGTTTGAATTATTTGGCATTAAAATAATGAAAATATCAGTTTAAATTGCCTATAAAAGTGGCTGGCCATGCTTAGTGGATTTGGGCCTCACTTTTTGCAATTTTGCAGTTTTATCTTTTCTGCATCTGATTTTCTCAAAAACGCTAATTTTCTAATTCAACCATTTAAATGCCAATTCTAACTATTTAATAACTATAAATAATTATTAAATAATATTGTCATTTATCATATTTATTAATCGAACCATACAAAGTATCATAATTAACAAATATGCCCTAAAAACTCTTTCTTTACAATTTCGCCCTTACTTAGTGAAAAATTCACAAATAGACATAGTCTAATTTGAGAATTATTATTGATTAATCAAAACCAATTATATGAGTCTTACAAGCAATATTATCTCAACTAGTGCGGGGACCATGGGTCTATATAACCGAGCTTCCAATAACTAGATCAAGAATTTATTACTAAAATTCACTAACTTATTAATTTTTCGTTCAATCCACGCATAGAACTTAGAATTGCACTCTCAGTATAATAGAATGCTCTATATGTTCCACCATATAGATGCATCATTAGTTATCCATTGTTATAATCCTAATGTGATCAATGATCCTCTATATGAATGATCTACACTGTAAAGGGATTAGATTACCGTTACACCCTGCAATGTATTTATTCCTTAAAACACTTGACCCCATATAAATGATATTTCAGCTTATGTGAAATCAGTACTCCACCATTTATGTTCGTTTGGTCAAGCTCGAAGGAGATCATCCTTTGCTTACTATTCGCCAGATAGAAGCTATAGATTCCATGTTTATGATAGCGCTCCCACTCAATTGCACTACCGTGTTCCCAAAATGTACGTATCACCCTGACCTAAAAGTAGGCTTTACTAACATATCAAAGAACACGAATAGCCTCTTGAGATTGAGCCTAATCCTATCAGGATTAAGATCATTTGATCTAGGATCAACTAGGCGATATTGACTTGAATAGATATTACGGTAAGTTTAATAAATCTAAGTCAAAGTTCAATATCGGTCCCTTCCGATGCATACTCCATGCATCCAACCTGAGCTTTACTTTAACCAATGCTCTGCAAAGAACATAGCACTTCTCCAAATGCAAGTAAAATCTGTTATAGATTATCATATCAGTAAAATCCTATGTTTGATAAATCTAGGAAACTTTATTCACATAGTCATGTTTACTTTCCAATGTGTTGACGGCGCAATAAACAGGATCAAGTATGTAAAAAGGGTTTCAGATGAATTCATACATTATGTACATATAATCATGAAATAAATCATGTGAACCATGCAACATCAAATGTTATTTCTGATCTATATTAATAAGTAAATCTGATTATATTGAAATGAGTTTTATTTAGGGCATAAAACCCAACAGAGAAAGTCATGATTGACCCAGCTGTCCAAACTCGCGAATTCCTGACTCTGCAGGAAAAGTTTGTGGGCGAGGAGTTCATGTCCAAGGTGGAGAGGACTCCTTCTGAAGAGCTTGTTCTGCGTTCTGTGGAGTTGGCTTCGCAATCGATGACCATGTTCATGAAAGCCGTTGCTGCTGGTTCTAAGGAAGCTGAACTGCTGAAGAGGCAGAATGCCCAGCTTCAAGAGAGCATCAAGAAGCTAAAACAGGATGTGGTTGACAAGGACAAGGAGCTCGAAGACCTTCGCAAGTCTAAGGAGCAAGTCGAACTTGAAGCCAAGAACTCTCAGATGAAGATCGAGGAGATGTGTCGCGACTTGGAGGTCGAGAAGGAGAATAGAAAGAAGCAGTATGACCAGGCGGTCTCTGACTATATTTATACAACTCTTTCCAAAGTTGCGGACTTCGACTTCTCAATTCTTGGGGCAGAAGCCGCGGAGATGGCTGAGGCTTTTCGACCCATGTCACCTACACAGACTCAAGGCAGTGGAGGAAATCTGTTTCTTGAGGATGCTGATGCTGCAGACACTGAGGAGGTCGTGGACGAGGCTGTCAGCAAAGTCGCAGATGGATCTGCCCCTGCTGCTCCTAACACTTAACTTTTACTTTAATATTTACTTGTGTTAAACTCCCTTTTTTTATATATGCGGTACAAGGGTACTCGCAGCTTGTACTCGGACAAATTTATGTTTATTTTCCTTTTGAACGAATTTACATCCTTTCGGGGATATTTATTTATAACATTTTCGCAGTACAGGGGTACTCGCGTTTTTTGCTATTTATAATATCTCGATTGCGACTTAACTACAGCTTGGTGTAATAGTACATAGTGGTATATACCCCGATACTTAGTCATTTTTACATAAAAATTCTAAGTATAAATACATAGCGAGTACAAACGATACAGTGCGAGTACTATTGATAATAAAATTTTAAGCTCTCGCCATTCCAGGCTCTTCGAATTGCAGTACCATCGAGTTCTGCGAGCCAGTATGTTGCGTTGTCAACCTTTTCTGCGATGAGATATGGTCCTTCCCAATTGTCTCCAAAGACCCCATGTGCTGGGTTTTTCGTGTTTGGCATTACCTTTCGAAGGACCAAATCTCCTACTCGCAGAGTTCTTTCCTTGAACTTAGAGTTGAAATATCGCGCGGTTCGCTGTTGATAAGCCGCATTTTTCAGGTGAGCCTGATCGCGCTTTTCTTCTAGAAGGTCGAGGTAAAGCAACTGCTTTTCTTCGTTCTGTTCAATGTTGAAAACATCTCTTCGTAGGGAACCTGCCCCAATCTCGACTGGTATCATGGCCTCACATCCATAAGAGAGCGAGAAAGGTGTTTCACCAGTCGTGGATCGAGGGGTCGTGTTGTATGACCATAAAACTTGTGAAAGCTCGTCTGGCCATACCCCCTTACGTTCTTCGAGTTTTCCTTTGATGGTGTACTTTATTATCTTGTTGACTGCTTCAGTTTGCCCGTTACTCTGTGGATAGGCGACTACTGAGAACGCTTTTTTAATTCCCAAGTCTTCGCATAACTGTCGCATCTCCTTACAGTCAAATTGCTTTCCGTTATCTGAAATGAGCTTATAGGGGACGCCAAATCGACAGATTATCGAGTTGTAGACAAACTCGTGCAATTTAGCGGCTGTGACGGTTGCTAGTGCTTTGGCCTCATCCCATTTCGTAAAATAGTCGACTGCGACTACAACATACTTGACTCCGCCTTTTCCTTTTGGTAGTTCACCTATCAAGTTGATGCCCCACACTGAAAAGGGCCAAGGGCTTGTGATGGAATGCAAGTGGCTCGGAGGTTGATGGGCATACGTGGCTATTCGCTGACATTTGTCGCATTTCTTTGTGAAGTTGAAAGCGTCTTGTGGCAGGGTAGGCCAGTAATACCCCTGTCACATGATTTTCAGGGCAAGGGAATTACCACCAGTATGATTCCCACATATACCCCCGTGCACCTCGCGGAGTATGTAGTCGCAATCTTCCCCGTCAATACATTTGAGTAGAGGCTGACTGAAGCTTCTGCGATATAGCCTTCCATCATAGATGACATATCGGGTGGCACGCTATCGCAGCTTTCTCGCTTCTATCTTATCATCGGGCAAGATACCTTTCTCCAGGTATGCATTTATTGGAGTCATCCAGGTGACTTCTTTGGCGTCATCGATTTCCATTACTTCTTCTCGACTCACTGTCGGGTGAGCCACTACGTCCACAAGAATTACATCGAGTAATTCGGCTTCTCTAGTTGAGGCCAAGCGGGTCAATGCATCTGCGTGTGAGTTGTGAGCACACGGTACTTGGGACACGACTACTTTCTTGAATTTCTGCAGCAACTCGCATACTATGGCTAGGTACTTAGCTAGACGCCTGCCTCTGGCCAGATATTCTCCGTTTACCTGGAATACGACAATCAGGGAGTCACTGAAAGCCTTTAAATATTCTATTTTCATCTCGATGGCGAGCTTTAAGCCTGCGATCAAAGCTTCATACTCGGCTTCATTGTTAGATGTAGAAAATTCAAAACGTAAAGCAGCGTGTACCTTAAAACTGTTGGGACTGATAAGTATGATTCCATCACCGGAACCTTCGTTATTAGAAGCCCCATCGACGTACAACGTCCATTCTTCTCCATTTGGTACAGCAGTGTCGATGTTGTCGTTTATGAGTGCCACTTCAGTACTCGGGAATTCGAGAATAAAATCTGCCAAGGCTTACCCCTTGATCGCAGTTCTCGGTTTGTATCTGAAGTCGAATTGGCTTAACTCTACTGACCATTTCAACAATCTCCCCGATGTCTCTGGTTTTGCTAAGACTTGCCTCAAAGGGTAGTTTGTTAAAACTTCAATGCTATGAGCCTGAAAATAAGGTCGCAGCTTTCTTGATGATATTATCAGGGCGAACGCTAATTTTTCCATTTGAGGATAGCGGGTCTCAGCATCTAACAAGCGTTTACTGACATAGTACACCGGGTATTGTCGTCCTTGATCTTCGCGGATTAGTACCGAACTAATTGCATATTCTGACACCGCTAGGTAAATGGATAAGACTTCGCCGGTTATGGGTTTAGATAGGATTAGGGGCTGCCCCAAATGCGTTTTTAATGCTTGAAAAGCCTCTTCGCATTCTCGGTCCATTGGAACATCTTATTGCCTTTTAAAATCTGAAAAAACTCCTTGCATTTATCAGAGAATCGTGATATAAAGCGGTTTAGAGAGGTGACTTTACCTGTGAGGCTTTGGACTTCTTTTGGCTTAGTCGGTGATGGCATTTCCACCAATGCTTTGATCTTCGCGGGGTTTGCCTCTATTCCTCGATGATTAACCATGAATCTGAGGAATTTCGCTGAACCGACTCCAAAGACGCATTTTAGAGGGTTTAGCCGCATTTTATATCGTCGCAATATATCAAACATCGCTTGTAAATGGGTGACATGGTCTTTTGCATGTTGAGATTTTACGAGCATATCGTTAACATATACTTCCATGGTGTCCCCAATAAGATCTGCGAACATCATATTTACAAGCCTTTGATACGTCGCACCTGCGTTTATCAAACCAAAAGGCATTACTTTATAACAATACAGATCTCGATCTGTGATGAACGAGGTATGTTCCTGATCTGGTTCATACATCGGGATTTGATTATATCCCGAGTATGCGTCCATGAAGCTAAGAAGTTCATGACCAATTGGGATAGAACGACTCCCGTATGAAGCCGCATGCTAGGAGGCGGTCGACTTCTTCTTTTAGCGCTTGGTACCTTGCGGGGTCCATTTCGCGGCGCTTCTGTCGGACACCTCGCACTTCGGGGTCAATGTTCAAGCGATGACACATGACCTGTGGAGATATTCCGACCATATCTCAATAGTGTCTTCCGCGGCTTGGGCGGTTGCGGCATAATCGAGGATTCTAGGATCCAAATCCGGTCCGTCTTTATACGACACTTCTTCTATCCTAAGGACCTCCTGGCGAGGAAGTGGTGCCTCTAACAGATAGATGACATTAACCGATTTCTTCTCTGCGAGCTTGACAGCTGCATTATAGCATTCTCGCGAGTCTGACTGGACTCCTCGCACAGAACCTACTCCAGCGGGAGTAGGGAACTTCATTGTAAGATGATAGATCGATGTCACGATCTTCATCTCTTTCAAAATTGGCTGACCAATCACTGCATTGTACGCCAAGTATTGGTCGAATACCGCGAAGTCGGCCATCGACTTGGATACTACAGGGGCAGTTCCCAAGATAATCGGGAGCTTGATCATCCCTTTCAATGCAATGACGTCGCCGGTAAAACCGTATATACTCGACGTAACAGGTCGCAAATCCTTCTCATGCAACCCCATTTGTTTAAAGGCTTGGAAGTTCAAGAGATTCACTGAACTTCTGTTGTCCACGAGTATACGGTGGACGTTATCTCTGCCAATATTGGCGACAATGACCAATGCGTCAAAATGCGGGTGATGGACCCATCTCGCATAACTTTCCATGAACGTGATGTCATCGCATTCTCTTTTGAACAACTTCTCTGGTCGCTCGCTGAGATTGTTCACATTGGTGAGTGGCTTCTCCTTGGCTTCCTTTGCATATCGCTCCTACGACATTCTGGAGTCACCTGCGATGTGAGGCCCGCCTATGATGGTCAGGATGTTGCGAGGAGTTCTCGAACCACTCGCGTTTTGATTTTCTTCCTTGTCATCTGCCCGGGGATGACCTTCCTCGTCCATTTTGTATTTGCTGAACTTCCCTCTCCTGATCAGCTCTTCAATTTCGTCCTGCAAAACCCAACACTCCAAAGTAGTGTGACCTATATCTTTATGATACTTACAGAATTTTTTGGGGTCCCTCTTATGGCAGTTTCCCCTGATCGAGGGAGGCTTCTTGAAGACCCCATTCTTTTCTTCGATGGCGTAGATCTGGTCTCGTGGTACTGAGAGCTCAGTATAGTTCACGAAGCGCGGTCCACCTTTTCTTTTCAGCGAGGATTCCTTCTTTGGAGGGACTTGGCCAATTTCGGACTTCGCTGTCTCCGTGGACTGCGTCTTCTTGGGCTTCGACCTTTGGAACTTTTCCCTCGGGGACTGCGGGATTGTGACCGCGGCACTGGTGACTTACGCTTGTCTTTGCCCTTCTCTAATTCTGCCAGAGAGTTCTCAATCCTCTTATGTGGTTCTACCATGGCAAAGAACTCGACTAGCGATTCTGGTCTTCGAGCCTATAGCTCCTTCCAAAAGTCAGTTCTCGGCAGGACACCTGTTATTAGCATACACACTAGCGAAGACTCGGGAGCCTTCTCAACAGGTCGACAAAGGTCTCCCATGTCGAGATAGAGGCCTCAGGCAATTGGCTGAACCAATTGTGGGCGTTTTATTCCAAAGTTGCCGCAAGAATGCGACATTTTGCGAGCTGAGGTACCTGATCCACTTCCATAATAGTGTTAAATTTCTCTAAATAATCAATGGGATTAGAGGTACCTTTATACTTTAGGGATTCGGATAGCCGGAATCCCTTGGGGAGTTGAGCTTGTCGCATTTCCGTAGTGAAAGGAGAGGTCCCATGCAGCTTGTATATGGGCTTTCTCTGCTGCTCGAGCATTTTCAAAGCCTGCAAAAGGATGCTTTGGTCAATACCTCAAGCTAAGGGTGTAGGGACTGATGCGGCTGTAGGGGCTGTGGCTTCTGCAGCGAGGTTTGCTGGGATGTTGACCCCGGTAGTCACAGTTGGTGCGTTAGGCGGGTTTGTGCGAGTGTTTACACCCTGATTGCCCATTTGGGGATCACGGGGCTCTTCCTCATCACGAAGGGCGTGGGAGCGTGCCCTGAAAACATCGTTAAGGTGATCACGCAGATCAACCCTGTGAACCTGATATCGTCCTCCCTGCTATGTTTCCACTGAACCGAACCTAGTATACCTGCTAGGTGTGCGACCATGCGAGGACGAGGAGGCAGATTCTACGTCAATGTCTCGCGAAGGTCTACTGCGAGGGTTACGTCGTTCGGGGTCTTCGTCGACCTGTGTGTCCTAGTTGGGATACCTCGCAGACTGGTCCCTCGAAGTTGGTTGATTCAGGTCGAGTCCTTCGGGGTTGGTCCTCCGTTCCCTGCGAACACAGTTATTACGACGTCTAGAGTGGGTTACCTGGGCGTTTTCTGTGCGAGCAGTGGGGGCTCGAGGAGGATGTCGAGCCCTATTCTGTCCATCTACCTCGGCCTGCAGACCGCGCAGCTGGTCTTGGATCGCAGTATATTGGTCGGTGGTTAGCTGGACGATTCCCTCGGACACTGCCGCCGAAGTGATGGGTGGAAAATGCCCCGTTGTCGCCGCGGGTGTAGATGTTTCTCCGACTTGTGGGCCACCAGTTTCAGGGAATAGATTGAGCGGTCTAACATTACCTCGTCCTACTCCGCCATTGATGACATCCACATGTGGTGTTCTAACCCCAGACAACGGAACGTTCATCAGTCCGATGTTGATGGATTCGTTGTTAACACCTCTGTTTGCTTGGTTTCCAGCCATAATGATTTTCCTTCTTGTATTTAGTAAGAATGTACTTCTTGTTTTCCCACAGACGGCGCCAAATGTATTCGAGCAAAAATTCGCAACACCAAAATTGAATAATTATACTAATAATAAGAAGAAATTATATGAAGAACAATTGCGAGTATTCAACCTAAAACGGCGAGTACTCAAACTGGGAACGTAAGTATTTAATAAAAACTGGAAATATCAGGAAGACAAAGGAATATAGTGGTTCAGTCAGATCACGGTCTGCTTAGTCCACTGTTGCAAGAGTTTCGCAGGTCTCATTTCATGGTGGATCACTCCTTTATATACAAAGCAAGTGTCCAGTTAGTCACACCAGGATTGCATTCATTATCAATCCGTTTGTACATTGATTCAGAACAATTAAACTAAAACGTAAACATTAATAAATGAATAACAGTTTTTATTCACTAAATACAGCAACGTATGCGACTTCTACTTTTTGAGTTGACTGTTCATCTTCCGGTGTAAGCTCGCGGGCTTAGGGTATTCCTAACATTCAGTTAAGTCTAGGATGTCTGCGTTCTTGTATAGTCGCACTTATGGACATCGTATAACGAGTAGATAGAACCTAGACACGCGAGTCTATATTGGTTTATCGAGGCTGTTGGGTCACCGGGACCAGCTCGCATTTTAGAGAGTCAATCTCTATGTTCTCCCAGGAGGATGGAAAGGATACTCGCACATAATCTGGTACATGCAAGTTAAATCCGTTCTTTGGTCCTACATGATGCGAGTCACACGAATGCGATTAGACTTTGGTCATATTCGCATCATCTCGCTGATTTTAGCTCAGGCGAGGTCTAAACTCGAGGAATCTCTCATGGACATCTCAGCTTTTCTCAAAAAACTGAATACACATGTCCTCCAAACAGAAGTCTGGTCTCGAGTTTCTAGGTGAGAGAAATCTCACTATAACAATGTCCCCGGCTTTTAAACAATTCAAACGAAGGTAATGCATTTGTCTTTGAATCATGTGTTTTAGAGAATGACAAATCCACATGGATTGTTGATTCAGGGTCTACTAACCATGTTTGTTCTTCACTGCAGCTGCTTGAAACTTGGAAAAATCTGCACCCAGAAGAGTTAAAGCTTAAAGTTGGAAATGGCTAGTTAGTATCAGTCAAAGCAAGAGGAACAGCCCGTATCAAGTTTCATACAAAAATATTTTTACTTTTACAAAATGTTTTATTTGTTCCAAACTTTAGTAGAAACTTGATTAGTGTTTCATATTTACAAACACAATTTTATATATTGAATTTTTTGAGTTCTAATTGTTCAATTTATCGTAATGGATTTCATATATGTGTTGCTAACATGGAACAAGGGCTTTATGTTTTAAGACCTGATACGCAAATCTCACTAAATACTGAACTTTTTAATGTAGCTAAACCTAGAAGCCTTAAAAGAAAAGAGATTGATAATGGTGAACAAACTTATCTATGGCATTTACGTTTAGGTCACATAGGCTTTGATAGACTCAATAGGCTAACCAAGGACAGTCCATTGAAAAATGTCGTCTTAGGTGAATTGCCAGTATGCAAGTCTTGCCTAGAAGGAAAAATAACCAAACGTTCTTTCTCTGCAAAGGGAGAGCGTGCCAAACAACCCCTAGGGTTAGTGCATTCTGATGTTTGCGGACCTCTGAATGTAAAAGCCCGAGGTGGTTATGAGTATTTTGTCACTTTCATTGACGATTTCTCTAGATACAATTTTCTTTACCTAATGCAAAAGAAATCCGAAACGTTTGAAAAGTTTCAGGAATTTCATGCTTTGGCTCAAAACCAATTAGGTAAAACATTAAAGATCTTGCGAACTGATAGAGGTGGAGAATATATGGATATGCAGTTCAAAGATCATTTAATTGAACTTGAAATTGAATCCCAATACACTGCCCCGAGCACTCCACAGCAAAATGGAGTTGCAGAAAGAAGAAATCGCACTCTTTTGGAAATGGTTAAGTCTATGCTGAGTTATTCAACTCTATCTACGTCCTTCTGGGGATATGCTATTCAGATGGAAAACCACATTTTAAATGTTGTTCCATCTAAAGCAGTCCCTAAGACACACCCGTCGAACTATGGAATGGTCGTACACCTAGTTTACGCCATTATAGAATTTGGGGGTGCCCTACTCATATCTTAAGAAAGAATGAAGGCAAACTGGAATCGCGAACTGAAGTTTGCATGTTTGTCGGGAATTCTAAAGAGACTAGGGGTGGACTGTTTTATAGCTATAAGGATAATAAAGTGTTTGTTTCTACAAATGCTACTTTTCTTGAAGATAACTATATTAAAGACAACAAACCGAAAAGTAAAGTTGTATTAGAGGAAATGCTTACAGATATTACTCCTTCCAATGTTCCGTCCTCTTCCACTCAAGAAGAGGATAATCCCACTCCCTCAATCGAAACCACTGAGAAAACTACTACTAAAGTTCCTGTTCAGAAGATCACTGCTCCTCGTCATAGTGGGAGGGTTTCTACAAAACCTTCTCGTTATGGCTTAGAAGGTGAAATCGGTCGTTGGTAACGGTATCGAAGACGAACCATTAACCTATAAATAGGCAATGGCAAGTCCAGAACGGAAACGGTGGTTAGCCGGCATGGATTCAGAGACGGATTCCATGAAAAAGAACAAAGTCTGGGAATATGTAGACGCACCCAATGACTATCGTCCAATCGGATGTAAGTGGGTCTACAAGAAGAAAAGAGGTGTTGGAGGCGAAGTCGAAACTTTTAAAGCTAGACTGGTTGCCAAGGGTTATACCCAAAGAGAAGGTGTGGACTATGAGGAAACTTTTAGTCCAGTCGCCATGCTCAAATCCATCTGAATTCTTCTCTCCATTGCAGCCGCTTTCGACTATGAAATCTTACAAATGGATGTCAAGACAGCCTTCCTTAATGGGGTTCTTGAAGAAACCATCTATATGGAGCAACCAGAAGGTTATGTTCTTCCAGGGCAGGAAAAGAAAGTTTGCAAGTTAAATAGGTCTATTTATGGACTTAAGCAAGTTTCTTGCTCGTGGAATAAAAGGTTTGATGAAATCATCAAAACCTACGGTTTTCTTCAGAATGAAGATGAACCTTGTGTTTGTTAACTCAAGGAGCACCAAGTAGTAGTATTCCTGGTCCTTTATGTTGACGACATTTTGATCATTGGCAACAATATCTAGAAAATGAGTGACATTAAGGAATGGCTAGACACTCAATTTGAAATGAAAGATTTGGGTGAGGCTGCCTATGTTCTCGGTATTCAAATTATCAGAAACCGGAAGAACAGATCCCTTGCTCTCTCTCAAACAACTTACATTGATAAAGTTTTAGAGAGATTCTCCATGACCAACACCAAAGGGGCGACTATGCCTTCTAGATATGGTATCCGTCTATCTAAGGAACAGTGTCCTACTGATCCTCAAGAGATAGAGGAGATGGGAAAAGTTCCTTATGCTTCTGCAGTTGGAAGTCTAATTTATGCAATGTTGTGCACTAGACCTGACATCTGCTATGCAGTAGGAATCGTGAGCAGGTATCACACAAATCCAGGTCAGGAACATTGGAATGTTGCTAAGTATATTCTGAAATACTTGAAGAGTACAAGACATTATGTGTTCGTCAACAAGGGTGGTGCTTTAAATCCCATAGGCTATACCGACTTAGATTTCCAGGCATGTCTTGATGATAGGAAATCTACATCAAGAATGGTGTTTACCATTGGGGGTGGAGCAATGGTTTGGAGAAGTGCTAAACAAACCGCAATTTCAGATTCTACCATGGAGGCAGAATACATAGCTGCTACAGAGGCTGCCAAATAATTAGTCTGGCTGAGAAAGTTCTTCACCGGTCTCGGTGTTGGACCTGGAGTGGAAAAGCCTCTAGTTTTACTTTATGATAACACTGGAGCAATAGCCAACAGTAAGGAGCCTCGAAGCCACAAGAGAAGCGAACATATAGAAAGGAAATATCATATCATCAGAGAATATGTGGCAAGAGGGGATGTACTGGTGGAAAAAGTGGACACAAAAGATAACTTAGCTGATCCATTCACCAAAGTCTCGGCAGTAACTGCATTTGAAAAGCATTGTCAGAATTTAGGATTAATTGAGATGTACTGACTAGTTTTATATTAGTGCAAGTGGGAGTTTGTTGGGTTTTATGCCCCAAATAAAACTCCATTTCAATGCAATCCGTATTATTCAATATCAATAAAGAAACAGAAGTATTTTTCATTCATTTGTGTATGTTTTGGTTCACCTTATCAATTATTTATCTATTTGATTTATAAATTCATCAAAACCCTTTTCACATACTTGTTCTTGTTTATTGTGTTGTCAGCACAGTGGAAAGTAAACATGACTATGTGATTAAAGATTCTTAGATTTATCAGAACACTGGGGTTTTACTGATATGACAATCTACAACAAAGTTTACTTGCATTTGGAGAAATGTTGTGTTCTTTCCAGAGCATTGGTTAAAGTAAAGCTTGTGTATGTTTTGGTTCACCTTATCAATTATTTATCTATTTGATTTATAAATTCATCCAAACCCTTTTCACATACTTGTTCTTGTTTATTGTGTTGTCAGCACAGTGGAAAGTAAACATGACTATGTGATTAAAGATTCCTAGATTTATCAGAACACTGGGGTTTTACTGATATGACAATCTACAACAGAGTTTACTTGCATTTGGAGAAATGTTGTGTTCTTTCCAAAGCATTGGTTAAAGAAAAGCTTGGGTTGGATGCATGGAGTATGCATCGGAAGGGACCGATATTGAATTTTGACATAGATTTATTAAACTTACCGTAATATCTATTCAATTCAATATCACCTAGTTGATCCTAGATCAAATGATCTTAATCCTGATATGATTAGGTTCAATCTCAAGAGTGTTATTTGTGTTTTTTGATTTGTTAGTTAAGCCTACTTTTGGGTCAGGGTGATACGTACATTTTGGGAACACGGTAATGGAATTGAGTGGGAGAGCTAACATAAATATGGAATCTATAGCTTCTATCTGGCGAATAGAAAGAAAAAGATGATTTCCTTCGAGCTTGACCAAACGAAAATAAATGGTGGAGTACTCATTTCACTTAGCTGAAATATCATTTATACGGGGTTAAGTGTTTTAAGGATAAAATACATTGTAGAGTGTTATTGTAATTTGATCCCTTTACAGTATAGATCATCTATATAGAGGATCATTGATCAAATTAGGATTATAACAATGGATAATTAATAGCGTGTCTATATGGTGGAACATATAGAGCGTTCTATATAGCTGAGAGTGCAATTCTAAGTTCTATGCGTGGATTCAACAAAGAATTAATAAGTCAGTGAATTTAAGAGGTAAATTCTTGATCTGCTTATTGGAAGCTCGGATATATAGGCCCATGGTCCCCACACTAGTTGAGATAATACTACTTGTAAGACTCATTTAATTGGTTTCGAATAATCAATTATAATTCTCAAGTTAGACTATGTCTATTTGTGAATTTATCACTAAGTAAGGGCGAAACTGTAAAGAAAGAGTTTATAGGGTACATTTGTTAATTAAGAGACTTTGGATAGTCTAATTAATAAATATAATAAATGACAATATCATTTAATAATTAATTATAGTTATTAAATAGTTGAAATTGACATTTAAATGGTTGAATTTGAAAATTGGCGTTTTTGAGAAAATGGGATGGAAAAATGATAAAACAGCTAAATTGCAAAAGTGAGGCCCATATCCACAAGCCATGGCCGGCCACTTGTATAGGGTTTTATCATTTAATATTTTTATTATTTTAATGCCAAATAATTCAAACCTAACCATATGTGGTATTCTATAAATAGAAAGTGATGGCTTCAGGAAAGTAACATGCATCTTATTCCTTACAGAGAAAAACCTGAGCCATCCTTCTAAACCTAGCCGCCACCTCTCTTTCTTCCTTCTTCTTTGGTTGTTTCGAAACCTCTTAGTGATAGAGTAGTGCCCACACACAACAAGTAGTACCTCAATCATAGTGTGGAAGATCGTGAAGAATCCAGATTCAACAAAGAAGGACATTCGGGCTCAGATCTTGATAATACTCTGCGACAGAAAGGATACAAGGGTTAGAGATCTGAGTGGAAGGAGACATATTATTCCGCTGCACCCAATGTAAGGTTTCTCATACTTTATATGTGTTTAATTATAATCGTTTTAGAAGTTCATATTTAGGATGTTAATAAAGATACTTGTGAGTAGATCTAAGATCCTGGTAAAATAATTCCAATGAATCCTTTTGCTTTGAACCGAGTTGTTGACGAAGATCTGGCTTCTTCAAGTTCAGATGTTCTCGTAGGTCACTCTTGTCGTAACTGCGGTCGAACCTTGCCCTTCCTTTCAAGGTTTGATTCACCTTTTTCTCCCTATAAGGGTTTGTGTGAGTTTCTTTCTTATGAGCCTAAAGAGAGGATTGGCGACTTTCGTCCGATGTTCCACGTATCTCAAGCTGTGTCTCCAGATTTTTCCTCAGTTTCCTCAGGTTGCATCTCCTGAGAGTTCTGAGTATATCTCTGGATTTTCCCCTGCCCCTCGGTTTGCAAGTCGCGAGGTTTGCCTCATGAGTCTCTTCTCCCAGGGTCAGGTTGATTTTGGGTACCGTCCTCCTGCGCTGCCTTTACTGCAGCTATTTCGCGTTCTAACTCGGCATAACTTCCTCCAATCGACGCATAAGATGGCGATTTTCTAATTTCACGATTGGTATGTACCTGGTTGGGTCGTAGGCGCCATCCTCATCAACCTGGTTAGGAAGTGACTGATTATTGTTTATCCAAGGTCCGTCAAGCCAGGGGCCCCAATACTGGGTCTTCCTAGGGCTTGCAGTCTTTTCATGCAATGACTTGATAGATCCCTGAGGGCTCAATGGTTCTTTTCCGGGATGATGATTGATTCTTTCTTAAGGATTATTATCTTTGGTGTCATCCATCACTTTTATGTCAGGATGCTTTTTCTGAGCTTTTTGACAGAGGCTATCAATGAAAGCACCAAACTGTTAACGCAGATTTTCGTTAACCAAATTTGAGCCTCACAATATTGATTTCACACAGAAAAAATTAAAGCTATCAAAATAAAGAATATGAACACAGGGTTTTTTACGTGATTTTGGAGTTAAAATTCTTTATACTCCACGAGTCAATCTTACTCAGAATTCTGAGTATTTTTCAGGGCCTCATTCATATGAGTTTTTTCGTCCCCCTTTCTTGATCTTGCCTGCCACTATTTATAATTACATAGTGGGCAGTAATTTACAAAAGTTGACGATAATCGTTACAACAATTACTCCCTCAACTTATGGGATTTGATTACAAATCAAGCTAAATAAATGAGGCTTTTATAATTCACACAACTTCGAGTATCCTGCTTTTATCGGGCCGAGATGACCGCGTAATTAAAGATATACGGTAAACCTTATCCCATAGGTTTGTCTTCGCTGAGAATGGAGCCAAGTTAACTTTGATGGCGAGCAGTTGCTTGTCATCTGACTTCCTGAGATTAATATTGTTTTAACTTTGATACTATATTTTCTGGTGTCGAGATAGCCTTTCTCGCACGCACGCCATCTTCTAGCGAGATAAACGCCTCACTGTCTATTATCTTGACTCGTCAAACTATCTACACTTAGTTTAGTATATCGTGTAATATACGCTAAGTGTTTTTAGTGTTATCGTTTCTCTTCCACGCAGTGAGGTTGATGCCTCGTCATGCACACGTGCACCCATATAGTTTCTCGTCAATACATAAATTAACAGTTCGTACGTATTTGTCTCGCAGAGGGCTATTCAGCCAACTGAATTATAAATATACTCTGCGAATTATGTTTCCAACAAGTTATTCCATGCTAAGTGTACTTTCGTTTGCATGTTTGAGTTCTTCGTTCTTCCCAGCTCGACACGTGTCGTTCTCTGATATGCTTACCGAATTTCGGTTATAACAGATATCATGTTTCTAAAAATATAACAAATCAAATATCATAAAAAAATTTAAATGTAAAAAACTACTGAAAAGTGATAAAATTATAAATGTCATGTTTTTGTAGTTTTTTTATAAAATTTCATAATCTATAAATAATAGATAGATTGAAAATGATTCCATGGAGAGAGGTCGGGTCGGGCTATTTTGGAATATTAATGTAGAGTAGAGTCGTGAACAATAGAAGAGAGAATCCTTCGATAAAA
Organism: Cannabis sativa; assembly: GCF_029168945.1. NCBI lineage: Eukaryota > Viridiplantae > Streptophyta > Magnoliopsida > Rosales > Cannabaceae > Cannabis > Cannabis sativa. Next base: position 13,005,490 of record NC_083607.1, read on the forward strand.
GACCGAGCTGAATAAGGAAGGCAATGCCGGTAAGAGTGGTGGATACCTCCGCCCCTTCTCAGATTTCTGGTATTTTCCTCTTCTCCCTCTCTTTTCCTCCTCATCGCTACCCATTGCATCACCTACATCTTGTACCCTTGTATATATGTGTGTGTGTCTGAAATTTGCTTGAGAGTTTTTAATTTTTTTCCTACCTAACAACTCGATTTAATTTTTAGTTTGACTAAACTGAGAACCCAAAAATTACAGGATCGTTGTTTGTTAATTTGTACGATTCAATTTGATTTAAAATAAGATTTTCTTTTATTGATTTCTCGTTCAGAAGGTGCAAATTCTGGGCAAACGGCACCACAAGCTTGTACCCTTTTAAGTGTTGGACAGGTTTATCTTCTTAACTTCGTCTCTATCTCCAAACATGTTCGACAGTTTTTTCTGTTGGTACTTCAACTTCACTTGGTTAACAAAGCTCTTATTTTCAGTTGAATACCTCATTTTTAGCATTATTTATCTTTTTAACTACTGACTGCTTTGTTCGAACTATGAATTGGGTTTTGTTTTGTTAGAATTTGGAATAAGATGAATGAAGTTTCATTTAAGACTAATTGCCAATGGGAGGAGTAGTTTATTCATCTTATATGTGACAATTTCTTTCCACAAGTGCGAATAACAACAAAACAGGCCGAAAGGTCCCAAATAGAGGTTAGAGGGGAGACGGAAATATCTTTTTGGACCGATCACAAGTGGCTATGATATATGTTAGAATTTGGGATAGGATAAATGAGATTCTATCTCAAAATTAATTGACAATGGAAAAATTAGCTCATTTATCTTGTATATGACAATTTCTTTCCACACATAAATAGTGTGGGACTAACTCTAATATGTTTTGTACTTTATTGAATTGAAAGCTTTTCTTGATTCCTACAAGATTTTTGGTTGACACATTTTGCTCCACAACTAAGTATGCTTATTACAGCCCTGTGTTTTACTTCATTTTTTATGCAACAACAATTGGTATGTGCCAATATGGGTGCTTATGTTGTCATACGATAGTGTGAGGCTTTTAGTCTTTGTTATGATAAGTGGGATGGGGAGAGAGATGAGGGGGTGGCTGCTTTTGTCATCTTGTTTTAGCTGGCATTTTTGCTTAGTGTTCATATAACCAATACTTGCTCCCTGGCTAAGGTTTCGAAGTTTTTATGTTTACTCACCGAACGTTTCTTTCTTTTATAGACCTTCTCGGGTACTCAGAATGTTTCTGGTTTGCAAAAAGATGAAGCATGGAGGGTAAATGTTTGTATACAAGGATGTGACCTTGAACATGGTTATCTATGCGGTACCATGGAAGCTCTTAATGTTCCCATGGCCGATACACCAGTAAGAATTTTATTCTATTCGCATTTCAAACATTGGAACTATATAAGTAGTCTCAGTCTTTTATTTATTTTCTGCTTTGGACACTTATTTATAATTACACACATGTATGTTTGATTGATTTAGTGCATTTCATAGAAGAAAGCTGCTGCTTTGTTATTTGAGAATTGCATTTTGTGAAAAACATTTGACATTGGTAAAAGACATCTGTTGTACATAGCTTAATAACTCACTGCATGTCGCATTCTATTTGGTCCCATATTGCAATTTCACAAAATGAGATGGATTTAGATATGGAAATTTTATGTAAATAATTTCCAATTAGTTTACTTCTCGTTATATATTGACGATATTGATTCTCCCTTATTTCAAAACTTCCTTACTCTTTATTGGCTGCTTGAAATATAACATATTTAGTCCATGATAGCATGTGCTGTTGCATTTCTGTATTTGATATATGTATTCTGCATTTCATTATGTTGAATAACACATGCTTTGATGTGATGAATTCACAGTGTATATCATTATCTGTAACTATAAGGTCAGCATATCTCTAGCAATTTCACTTCTTTTAAAATTCCTGGCTAATCTGGTACTCTGCTCTTTTAACTCATATCAGGTTGTAACCTTTTGGGAAGGAGAAATTGTTGATACCAAGAATTATACTTTCTTCACTGGCAAATGGGAAGCAACGTATATTTCTTTTTTATTCATTTTTACTTTTTTTCCTTGTAAACTTTCATTCAATATTATATACTGCGCCTCCCTTTAACAAGATGATTATTTAGAAGTAGAACCATAAACCTATTTTCGAATGCCTATCTATTTGTACTCTTAACAGACCAGAGGATGATATAAGGCACTGGACCAAGTTTTCTTCTTTTAATCCTTTACTTGTAAGGAGTTTCCGTCTTCTTTCCTCTTCTTACTATTATATATTTTATTAAAACAAAAAAAGTATTTAAAAAAAAGTATTTTATAAGAGAAAAAAGAAAAGCAATAGGAAATGTCCAATGTAATCTAACAATTCATAATTGCTGTGTTGTTTCTTATTTTCTTACAGAGCCAAGTGGAGGTTGATGGAGGCAAATCTTTGGACTTGAGTAACTATCCATACATATTTATGGTAATTTCATTTCCCATTATTTCTGCTACTTGGTGTACTCACGTAACACATATGTGAAATATAATCTTTCCTAAAATTCTTTTGGTGGTGCAGAGATGGAAAGAACAGTACTTTGTCAATGTTGGGACAGACTGTGGGTTAACTATAGCTGGCTTTTACTATGTTTGCTTTTCTTGTAGTGATGGCTCCATTAATGGATTCTACTATGATCCTAATAGCAGGTTCCTTTTTCTTTTCTTTTCTTTTTCTACGATGGCTAAACTAATTTTACCTGATATAAATTTACTCTCTCTCTAAATTAAGGGAACTAAGCTATTTCAGTAATCAATGATTGATGAAATTTGTGATAGCTATGCTAATGAAATGACCTGTTATTTTCTAATCTTTCAACCTTTTAAAATAACTGATTGATGGATATGTACTTGAATGAACCTACAGCCCATTCCAGAAGTTGGAGCTGAAATCTACTAATGAGGGAAGATCAGGTTTCAGTTTCTCTTCATACGAGTTACGATAGAGATTAAGAAGATTTAAGGTTTTGGTGTTCGGAGAAACTTGAGAGATTGCACGAGTTTCTCGCTTTCTTGGTGTATAAGTTTTATTTTAACTTAGGGAAACTAGTTTGGCTGCTTTTAGCTACTACTTTGTAGCTTTTTCTGTTCATGTATATGTTAAAATTTAATTTTAAGGAATAATCAACCTTGCTTTTTTAAATTTCTTTTAACTGAACTTGTCCAGATACCAACTCTATCTGAGTGATGAAATATATATGAAAAGAAAACAACAAAAATTTGTGATCTTGGCTTTTTCTTTTCTCCCTTACCCTATGTTTGATAGAAAACAAATGAGGGAGGAAATAAAAGCGTGAGGAGAAAAGTGGATGGAATATATTTTTTTGGTAAAAGAATAAAGATTGAAGAAAAAAATGATGGAAAATCCGTGGCTCACAAAATTCTCTCTCCCCTAAAAAATGATTGTTCATTATTATTATTATCTTTTATTTTTTACATTAGGTAGTTAAACTAAATTTCTTATTTACTCGGCACTAAAAAAACAAATTACTTTTATTCAAAAAAAAAAAAAAACAAATTACTTCATTCGGAAAAAAAAAACAAAAACAAATTACTTATTAATAACTTTTTTTTTTAGTTGTAAGTAAGAATATTATTGTACATGTAAACTTCTAACAACTTACAAACCAATTAGATAACTAATAAGTTGCTCTCAATCCCTCCAATCAAGTGCATCTTGTTTATGTAGGTATGAGACTACACAGTTGAAGAGAGTTTAAATGGATTGATTAGTACTATCAATATTAACAATGTGCATCTTGTTTTTCGGTAGCCCATCACGAAAGAACTCCACGATTAAGCATGCTTGACCTGGAGTAACTTCAAGATGGGTGACCTCTTGAGAAGTTTTCCCAAGAAGCGTGCGAGTGAGGACAAAGCACGTTGGAAATACTCGTGTTGGTCTGTAGGGTCAGTCGTCAATCCATGAAGCAGCCACAAGGTGCATCTTGTTTTTCGGTAGCCCATCGCAAAAGAACTCCATTGTTAAGCGTGCTTGACCTGAAATAATTTCAAGATGGGTGATCTAACTTCCTAAGAAGCGTGCGAGTGAGGACAAAGCACGCTGAAAACACTTGTGTTGGTCTGTAGGGTCAGTCGCCAGTCCATGAAGCAGCCAGAGTGACGTACTCGTGTATAAGAGCCATTATTCAGTAGATGTAAAGAGCCCAATGGAAGTTTGAAGCGAGGACGTTACAACTAGTGTGTCTCTCTTTTCCAACTTACTGAATAAGTTAGGATATGAAGTTGCATAACCAAAACTAATCAACCAGTCTCTGGTGAGAAGCCTTTACCAACAAGCCAACCAGGTAATAAACGTGTGCTTGGGAATACTTTTCCAATCCCAAATACATTAGGTAGCTAATCATGATTCATCAGTGTACTAGATTTATACTGACGTAATAATCAGTGATGTAGTTTACTTATTCTTTTATAGGGCATTAGCAAAGTAAACTTGCATTAGATGTGTTATCCCACTTTCTGCAGAGGGTGATGTCACATCTAGTAAGAGTGACACCTGGAGAACATTTTCTAAGCATGGACATATGATTGTCCTTTGACAATCTATCCACAGAGTTTTACATGAAATGGTCTAGTTTACACCTTCAGCAGGAATCATCAGAATAGAACCTATATGTAATTTTCTGAACTGATCCACAATATCTAGGAATGCCGAGTCTTTTAAGCAGGGTAGTTCGACATAAGAAGATCTTCAGAGATACTTTCCGTAAATATTCCAATATTCAAATCTCAGTCCAATCCTTAATTTCGTGTGATTGACTTGCACCGACAAGAAATAATAAGAAACCTTCTTAGTTTTATTTGTTTTGGGAAACTTAACTCATGCACTTTTTCTCCTCTAAATAATGGTGCAATCCATTATTTAGGGATCTAAATGTTGGGTTTTATGCCCTAAATAAAACTCTTTACAATCTGATTAGTTATCAATATAAGAAATTTGAAGTGATTTATGTTTGCATGAATTCTACATGCTAATGGTTTAATATATTTATTACTATTATACACAGAATCAGTTAAATCCAGATCATATGTTTATTCACAATTACAGTATCGTCAACATAGTGGAATGTGATTGTGATCATATGAATCAAAAGACTTGGTCCCTGTTTCATCAGTGTTATTGGATTTACACTAATGTGATAATCAGCGATGATGTCTACTTACACTTAGAGTAAGTGTTATGTTCTTTCCAGGACATTAGTAAAGTATACTAGTTTCGAATGTATGGAGTATACATTGGACTGGATCGATATTGCAACTAAAGTAAGATATTACAAACTTACCGTTATATATCTTTCCAAGTCAATATCAGTAGTTGATCTTAAGATTAAAAGAATCTAAATCCTGATATGCTTAGGCTCAACTCAGGAGTGCTATTCATGTTCTTTGATTTATTAGTTAAGCCTACTTTTAGGTCAGGGTGATACGTATATTTTGGGAACATGATAGTATGATTGAGTGGGAGTGCTGAACATAAATATGGAATCTATAGCTTCTACTGGTGTATAGAAGTCAAGTGATGATTCCCTTCGAGCTTAGTAAATGGATGAACTCTTGTTTAACTGACTAATTATTAGATCACTAAACACCATTTACAGGTAGCTAAGTGTTTTAAGGGGAAAAATACATTGAGGGGTGAGAACGGTAAAGAAATCCCATCTCGATGTAGATCATCTATATAGAGGATCTTTAAATCACAATAAGATTATAACAATGGTTAAATGAGATAGCATATTGATATCGTGAAACATATAATATGCTCTATATCAGTTTGAGAGTGCAATTCTAAGTTCCAAGAGTGGATTCAACGAAGAATTAATAAGTAGGAATTTACTTGGTAAATTTGGTTCACTTATTGGAAGCTCAGCATATAGATCCATGGTCCCATTCTAGTTGAGAACATGTAAGACTCATTAATTGATTCGTGATTGATCAATTATAATTCTAAAGATAGACTATGTCTAATTTTATGAATTTTCACTAAGTAGGGGTGAAATTGTAAAGAAAAGAGATTCTAGGTTTATTTATTTATTAATGGACTTTATATGTCTAGTTAATAATTAAATTAAATGACAATATTATTTAATAATATATTTTAGTTATTAAATAATTAGTTTTGGCATTTAAAAGGTTAGAATTGGAAAATTAGCGTTTTTGAGAAAATGGAGATAAAATTTGTTAAAACTGCAAAATCAAGTGGGGCCCATTAACACACCATGGCCGGCCACTATTTGTGGGATTTCAAATTAATATTTTCATTATTTTAATGCCAAATAATTCCTAACCTAAACCTAGTAGTTGCCTATAAATAGAAAGTGATGGCTCAGTCAAATAACAAGTTTTCAATAACATCTTCTGACAGAAATTTCTCTCTTCAGAAAAACTGAGCCTTCCCTAGTTTCTATACCTGGCCGAAACCCTCTTCTCTTTTCTCTCTTCATAAATTTCGACCCTAGTGAAGGAGTAAGTGCCCACACACAGCAAGCAGTAACTCAATCATAGATTGGAAGACTGTGAAGGATCAAACTTGAAGAAGAAGGACATTCGGGCTCAGATCTTGATTATACTCTGCTACAGAAAGGATACAAGAGTTAGAGATCTGAGTGGAAGGAGAAATTAATTCCGCTGCATCAATGTAAGGTTTTCTTAACTTTATATGTGTTTAATTTATCGTTTTAGAAAGTTCATATTTAGGGTGTTAAACAACATACTTGTGAGTAGATCTAAGATCCTGGTAAAATAAATTCCAACACTAAAATCATATTTTCTAGAGAGCTTTTATGCTGCCAAACAATTGTAAGCTTTTCTTGAGAATTATTAAGAAACTTACTTAGCCAACTCCTTTTGATCTTATTAATTCTTTAAAGTAATACAAGGAAAAGAGAAGCAGGCTATTACCATAATCACGCTGCCAAACCTCTACAAATCTTGTGTTCTTATTTTCTTAGTTATTTTATTTATTATCTTATCCTCCTCTTAAGTCTTCAACTGGTAGTAACCAGATCGAAGACCGATCTTAGAGAAGACGGTCCTTCCCTATAATTGATCAACATAACATCTATCATTGACAAAAGATACTTATTCTTCACCGTTAACTTAATTAACTCCTAGTGGTCAATACACAATCATAAAGTTTCATCACTCTTCTTCACAAACAAAACTGGCATACTCCAGGATGAGGTATCCCCTGCAACTGAATCTTCAACTCTTTCAATTCTGCAGTTACCATCCAATTCAGAACTTTTGATACAGGTTTTACTCCCAGTATCAATTCATGTTCAAAATCAATTTCTCGCTTCAGTGGTAACCTTGGTAGCTCTTCTGAAAAGGCATCTAGAAACCCTTGGACCACGAGATCGTGTCCCGGTCCCACTAATGTTCCCTTCGTAATATTTGCCAGACTAGTTAAAAGGTTGATACATCCATCCCGTAACAAATCTTCTGCCTTAAACACCGAGATTAATGGAATTTGGGACCCTTGAACCTTGCCCAAGAATATGAATGGGTCCTCACCTTCTGGTTCAATAGTTACCATCTTTCTTTCACAATCGATGGTTGCCTTAAACTTTACAAGTCAATCCAATCCTAATATAACCTCAAAATCCTCTAAGTTTAGCTTAACTAAAACAACCAACCATTCCCTCTCTCCCACAACTCGGGAAGGGATTAAACCACATGCAGGAAAATAACCAATTTTCCAATAAACATTAAGGTACCGAAACCACTTGGTAACACATTATTAAATTTACACAAACTTTCAATCATCATTTTATTTTGGTTACTATAATTGTGGGCAGTTTCTTTTTAAATGGCCTACCACCCCACATTGGAAGCAGGCTCTGGTGTAGCATTCACTTTGTTTGTGTCTCTTGCATCTCAACCCTCTGGATGGGTTTGCAAATCTTTGTTCCCACCATGTTAGAAACTTTGGTTACCTTAAATTCACTTACTAGGACCCATAACTGGTGGGTCGTTAGTCCTTTTTCTTGAGATCATTAGGGTTTGCACCCTTACCAGATCCAACATTGGACGTTTGCTTTTATGAATCTTTCCTCATATTGTTTCTCTCTTTGATTTGGTCTTTACACCCTCAACAGTAAGAGTTAGCTCAACCACTTGAACATAGAACTGGACAACTCTCAGTTGTTTAATAACTATATCCACATTCCGAGCGATATACTCTTCCCACCTTCGATTAAATTTAGCTTTCCTAGCGGCCTTAACAGCCACTTCATCAAAACAAAACTTTGCCAGTCGATTCAATTTAATGTCATTCTCCATCACCGCGCTGCTCGGGATCAATCGTGTATGTTCTGCTACCTTGCCACTCAGGTAATCTCTTACTTCATAGCATGCATTTGCTCCCAGTCTTGTGGTAGTGGAGGATTCATACTCACACTACCAACTCTGAGCCTGGTAAGCTCGCAATTATCCTTACTAGATCGCCTCAGGTACACCTTCCAATACACTCGCGACCATTCCTTTTTCATTGTTAAAATCTTTCTAACTAGAATTAATGTTAATAAGCATTACCGCACATGCATAAACATATTTAATAATTTTATATCAAAACTTATCATGTTTTTTTAACAGCTTACACATTTCATATAAGCAAACAATTCAAACAATCAATAAATAGTCTATTAATCAACTAACAATTAGCACTTACTAAGCCATGAGTCAAACGAGTCTTCGCAGCCTGTTATAGTGAGATTTCTCTCACCTAGAAACTCGAGACAAGACTCCTATTTAAAGGACACGTATATTCAGATTTCCAATGGAAGCTGAATATGTCCATGAGAGACTCCTCGAAGTTTGAACCTCGCCAGGATAAAGCCAGCGAGATCTTGCGACTACGACCAAAGTCGGATCACGTAACTGTAATTCGCGTTATGCAGGATGAGAGAATGGATCCAACTCGCATGTGTCGGGACATATGCGAGTATCCTCTCTATACTTCTGCGAGAGCATAGAGATCAACTCTCTATGGGGCGATTTGGTCCCAACGACCCAATAGCCTTGATAAACCGATATAGACTCGCATGTCTAGGTTCTATCAGCTCGATATGCGATGTCTACAAGAGGAGATTGCCTAAGGACTCAAACAGTCCAAACGTAATGATAACCCTGCGAGCTCAACAAACGGAACATGAACAGTCAACTCGCAGATGCGGAAGACGCATACGTTGATGGATTTAGTAACTGTCACTCATTTATTAATGTTAACGTTGTTTGGGTTTAATTATTGCAATTCAATATGTAAATAATGGATTAACAATGAAGGTGATCCTTATGTAACCGATTGGACACCTGCTTTGTATATAAAGGGGTGATCCACCGTGAAATGGCACCTACGAATCCTTTGATAGAGTGGACTAAGCAGATCACAATCTGACTGAACCACTATAATTCTTTATCTTATTGATATTTTCCAGCTTTGTTGATTGTTCTCACATTCCCAGTCGAGTACTCGCCATTCTAGGTCGAATACTCGCACTTGTCGTTTCTCTAAAAATTCTCTTTTGTATTAATCAAATAATATATTTTGGTGTTGCGAAATTCACTCTACAACACAGCCAATGTAAATATCAAGCCAGTCTTCAGGATCTTTAACCATTGGTCGCTCTGATACCATGCTGTAAAACCTTAACCCATAGGGATGCCACGTGTGTGCTTTTACAAACTTATTCTCAACTAATCTATTAGTTTAAGAAATGTGTGGTTTAATTAAAAACTTTTTGATTAAATTAAAATAAAACTTTCGTACAAAATACCACCATAATACTGGGATCCCCTGTTAATAAAATTCTTTTATAACAAGTTATAAAACTGCTATTACAAAAGTAATGTTACATTTCCAAACATAGAAAAGGGGTTGATCCTGCTTCCCGGAAGTCAAGACACCACGACTAATATGTACGTTGCTGGGAGACCTCTGACTCATGGCTGAACACAGCTCCTATCTTCCTTACCTGCACCACGAAGCACCCGTGAGTCACAATGACTCAGCAAGAAAAGCTACTAGATCGAGCATCGAAAATACAAGTATTCACATCACAGCATAATATACATACACGTGCTTCATTACATATTCAACATGCATATATAATCTAACGTCTATACAAACACATATATTACGCATTATAAGAAAATCATAGCAACTCATAATTAACCACTTCTTCATTACAATAAATGGGTATTCACTCAATATATAATCATATAATCTTAATGCCTCATAAAGCACTCTAATCACATATTACCATGATCACATAATCTTAGTGCCTCATAAAGCACTCTTACCACTCATTATTCACGAGCTATGTATGTCACTATCGTTGCCTGATAAAGCCAATAATAAGTAAGAAACCTATCTACAGTTTCAACGAGTAATTACTTATAACGGTAATGACAGTATCTTTATTCATTCACAATAACGGTAATGATCGTGTCTTTTTCTCGATCATAATCGAGTCACAAATGATAATAATCGTTACCTTGCTCATGATCGAGTCACAAACAATAATAATCGTTTCACAATATTACATCGTTCATAATCAAGTCACAAACGATGATAAATGTTTCTTACAAATACACT